>NC_055970.1:32904624-33104624 GCF_018492685.1 Alosa sapidissima
TAACACTTGATAAATGTCTCCGAAAAATGTGCTGATGCTTTCACAGTCGTCCTAGCAATGCATAGATATGACAAGTAAAGTGCTGCATGCTTTCACACCACAAATAAAACACAGAAACACACACACACAGAGAACAGAAATGTGCCACTAATAACTTATTTCTAGGGCTCTTCAAGGACTAATACTTTATTTGTGGAATGATTGCAGATAATTCTCAGGGTGAAGGAATCTCAGACTCGCCGTTGTTATCGCTGGCACATGGATGCATTCTCTTTCTTCACACCCCTTTCCCTAAATATCATGTGAGAACTGCCATGAAACTACTTTTTCATGGTGAGGTCTGAGAAAGCCCAGAAAGACACATCCCTCTCAATCCCCCTCCCCACCCGCCCATGCTGCTTCTCATTGTTATTCTTAAAAAGGGAACGTTTACGACAGCACTTAACCAAACTCTGAAAAGTAATCCATTTCCATCATGTTTCCCCAATGGTCCCACTCCGTCTGAACTCCCAAGCCATCTTTTGTCTCAGGTAAATCTATCAGAGTGTGATGCGGCGCAGAGCAGGCAGCGCGTATTAAACTTCACACCGACCAGGCCAGCCAGGAGGATATCCAGGGCATGCACTCGGAGGATTGCAAACAATCTAGATTCGCGGGGAGACTAACATCTCCAAGTGCACATCTGCGGAATAATTCACCTCCGTTCGCCATTAAGATTGCAATGGATATCACTGCCGCTGATAGCTTTACCTGGTGGGCTCGCGCTTGTGTAACTGACATTTCATATAGTTAGGTTTGGCGGGGCCCCTCGATCTGGACGGCAGCGGTAGCTGACTTCTCTATTTTATCAGTCCACTCGGAGCCTTCCAGAAAATAATTCCGCAGCAATTACCATATGTTGCGATTGTGGTTTTGGAACAACACCGTGACATCTGTGTTATATTGGCATCTGGGGCACACTGTGGGGACGTCCATTGCCTTGCGCTCGGCGCTACAGCTAACCAAGCAGGTGCTCTCTCTCTCCACCAGCCTCTGATGTCTGCTGGTGCTGGGGAGAAGAGGAGGGGGAGGGAGGTGCTCCTTAATGCAAAATCCGAGCACAGAGCATGGCTCTCAGCCTCGTTCTTAATGAGGATTCACAATCGGAGATGGCTGGTGAAGGACAAGAAGGTGAAGGCAAAGTCATCTTGCAGGTTTGGCTTCATTAGCCACAGCATGGAGGCGTGTGTGTCTGTGTTTATTTCCAAACAAAACATAGCTCACTAAAAACACACACCAAGCTAAAAGTAAATGTGCACTTCAGAAGGGGAGGACTGTACTTTTTAACCTTTTGGCATGTAGAAGGCGTAGGCTTACAAATCGTCACATTTAAAACTATTGCCTGATCTCGAGAGGACCAGCCATATTTCAGATCATTAAAAGTACATCCAGTGATTTTCTCGCAAAGTGAAAAATGTTGCACCTGGCAACATCTATCAGAGACGACATGCTCTTGAACGATTAATTATTTTCTTTCGTCAGATGATGTAACTTTACTTCAGAACAGTTTTCAAAAATGTTATCAAGTACTTTTATGGATCATATAATTGCTGTCTTTGATTTTTTTTTATAAGAAGTCTCACATTATGACTCTCAAATACCAATTTATACAGTCCTCTAATTTCTGCTGTTGATGTTCAGTCAAGTAATGCTATGACAGAGGTACTTATTTCATTGCTGCTAATTACATGTTCATGTTGTGTGAAAATGTTAGTCGTATGAACATCAGAGATCAAGGCCCACAAATGTAGTGCATACAGGAACTTATGACATGCTGTCCTAGACACTAATGATCGTACATTTCTTTCGTAGTAATTCACAAAAGCTAGCTAAAAAGACAAAAACAAGAAAAAAAAAAAAATAAAAAAATACTTTTTACTTTTAAAACTGTGTTCATTGTTCATTTCTATGTGGGAAACAGTGTCTACAGGGGATCATAACAATACATAAATGCCACATGTCTGTGACTGAAGTGCATAAACATCTTTCTTTTTGCTCTCTCGAAACTCATTTGCACTGTAGAGCATTTCAAAAGACACTGTCACAAGCCCTTCTGCCCCAAGGCTAGCCTCGGGGGTACAGCGACGAGGATGTCCCCGCTGAAAAGAGGAACACACGTGTAGGTCGTGCCTCAGAAGAGAAGCCTCTGGCTCTCCCGGGGGCAACCCTGAACCCCTCAAGCTTCTTGCTATTCTCACCTGAGGGAGTCAACACCTGAGTCAACAGACAGAGAGTAACACACATACACACACACACACACACACACACACACACACACACACAGACACACACACACAAACCATGAGTGCAGTCACTTCTGCTCTGGAGAACTATTGCTTGTGGCAAGAACACATGGGGAGGGCTTTTAAGTCAATCAACACAGGAATGCCACCCACTCCCTGCTAATTTATTACAGCTGTAGCAATTAATGTATTAATCCCGTACATTCATAAAGCATTAGGCAACATAAAGCAGTCAGGGCAGCCAATAAATGAACTTGTTTAAGGAAGCGGGGCCTTGACAATGCTATGAGCACTAATAAACAAGTGTTTACTGCCTCTGTGGTAGAGCGGTCAGGGAGATCACGTCCCTGGAGATGGAGGAACACAAGTCTGACATTGCTTGACAATGGCGGTTGAAACACATCATTGTTCAAAGAGGCTCAGCTCCAATAGGGGATTTAAAAGAGAACTGGGAGGCCTCTGTTTATCATTATGTACAAATATGCTTGCCATTTAATTGGCAGTTCCAGAGGGAAGAAGGGAAAGATTAAGATTGTGGGGTGTGTGTGCAAAGTTAAAAAGAACATTTCAGGGAGCCCTTTGTGTGCATATGAAAGTCATCTGCCATATTACTTTCACTGGTGAAAAGGTTAAAAACGATGCTCAGAAACTGATCCAAATGACAATCTTCTTGAGGGAAATGTGTAATTAGTAAACCGATACATTTTTGCTAAACGCCGTTGGTTCATCCAAAAAGGGGAAAGGGAGGAATTGAGCATTTTGACCGCCACATAATGTTTTAATAAATGGGAAGAATAAGTCAATTAAAAAGGAGCTATTTAGGTCCTTAAGGAGGGGACAAACAGTGTGTTATAGACAGAATTATAATCAGTATCACATTTTACACAGTCGTAAATAACACAGAGAACATGAGAGGACAGGCAGTCGGCTTGGGAATCTGAAATACTGGTTAAAGAAGAATAAAACTTTCATGGTTAGGCAAAATAAATGAATTATCATCTGAATTATAGGTTTGCCTTGCAGTGAAGCCTTGCCACCATGAACCATTAAAAACATATGCTAAACTTTTTCCCTCTACGCCTTAGAGGATATTATTTCATTAGGGTTCAACCAAGCAATGATTTCCTTTTCTACATAATGGGCAGCAAAGTGTAAACAATTTAGCTGAATTACCAATAATCATTTTCAGCAATGTTGTGGATAAGTGAGAATATGTAACAGCTAAAAAGATTCATAAAAAATACAAAATGCGCAAGAACACGTACACAAGGTGAAGAATGTTCTACGGAGACATCCATTTTCAAAGCATGTAATATAATTTGCAAGACATCTAAACTAGAACTTTCTCAACCATACACTTAATTCTATAAAGGTAACTTCAGCAGTTTTGAAGTAGCTTTCGCCATTGCGTGATGTGGGCCAGTTTAGGTGATGCAAACCCTCCCAATACTTACATGCAGAAATGACAAAAGGTCTGATGGGGGAGACGAACAAGAAAGGAGAAGCTAAAGTGTGACCTGAGTGAGTTAATATTCAGGAGAAAAGGTTTCATCTGCTCGTGCATATTTCATCTGTGAATGTGTGCAGCAGTAGTGTAGTGGCACATGGATTGCCGCTCAGCGCAGATCTCCTGCTTTGACATTTTCCCATTGTGCACAGTAGTGCAGCGGGCAATAATTAAATATCAGGTGCATAAGCTGCTCTTTAATTTGACATGTGTGCTCCAGGCAATACACACACGTGCCGCGGCTGGAGCGGGGGGGGGGGGGGGGGGGTGTAGGGGGGGGCAGGCGTGGTTTGGGGGAGCATAATTGCAGAGGAATAAAATATCATATCAAGAGCAGAGCGGATCATTGTATCAGGTACTTGGTGACAGCTCGTTTGATCATTATGCCTGGGCTAAAGAGGTTGGCTAATTAGTTGCCATTAAAACTCACCCTCTAATCAGGGGCCGTTCTTGCATAAAGAATGTCACTGGCTCCAGATGACTGAACAATGCTGTTAACCCTTCCACACCCAGTTCGATTTCCCCAGCAGTTATCTATTTTTTTCTCCAATTGGGGAGGAGATTTGTGCGGGTTTGGATTTTGTGGCAGCAAGCTATGCATTTGGGTGATATTAGATACAGCAATTAAGCATTCAATCACACACAAACCAAACGATGGTGGACAAAAACAACAACACTCAGCATGGGAATGGATGCTTTCAATGCAATCACAATCATCCTTTAGATGACTGCATTTGCTCACAATTTACTTCATATTTAGAGAGACATGCAGTCGGGTGAAAATAAATTCTCAGCGCCAAAACGTTTGCGTGCAAAAAAAAAACCCTGCCAACATTCACACTCAATACAGCAAGAAAACAATTTGGATCGTGCAAGAATGTGAAGTGACTGTTTCAAATGTGCTCTTTAAAAATGCAGCGCAGGGACCCTGAGATGGAAACGTAATAAAATGCGAATGAGAGTGAGGGGGAAAAGCACGAGCATGGGATGAAAAAGAATGCCTCTCTGACCCGGCACAGATGCATTATGTCAATAGTGGGGCGTATGAATTCTTCAGAAAGGGAGGTCCCCGATGAGCGGGCCACCGTCTGGATAACTTTTGGGTGCCTGGCACTGTGACTTTCAAGGATGGCAGAGAGTGCTCCGCAGAGACACACATGTGATATTAGCTGACAGGCTGGTATAAATAATAAGGCACATAATGCCATGTGTGAGCTGCGCGAGCATCGCCGGGGGCTTTCAACAGGTACGGCCCCTTGCCGGTGCATTTCCATTTTGTTCAACAAAGAGCCAGCCATCATGGGGGCGACTTGTGTCTGAAAGCTTTTCCTGATCATTCTTTTATGTGCCACTTTCCAGAATGCACAGTATTCACAGGACCTCATGATAATAGGCGCGTCGGGATGGGATATGAGGGGAAAAAGGGTGGGGGTGGGGGGTGGGGGTTGGCTCAGGCGATGGCGGTTGTCAGACTGAATACACTCAGAGGGGGCCGCCCAGGGGACCGTCCAGTGTGCGACACTCTAGTCACTGCCAGTCCCGGGCCCACAGTGGGCCTGACCTCCCCATCAGTGGCAGCAGCTGGGGCTGCTAGGAGGCTAATGGCTGCCATGTTTGAGCCGAGGCTGACCGAGCCGGAGGTTGGACGCTGATGTCATGTGAAATGCATTAGAGGTCACCGACTCACGCAGGACCAGGGCGGTCGATTGATAAGACTGTTAGGCAAGCGAGGTGGAAACATGACTATTCTACAAGGAGGGGGAAAAAACACACAACACAGAGCTCTCCGGCTTTATCTTGAGTAGGTGTTTTTAGACCTCTGAACTAGAGTGGAAAATTGTCTGAGTAGTATATAGCATTGTGCAAGTGCATTAGAAAGAAACATTCTATACTTTTGACTAGTTCTGTGTAAAAGTGAAATTACTGTCATCTATGGCAACGATTAGAGAAGTCAAAAGCCCCGAGGAGCATGGCTAAGTGTGCTGCTTAAGAGCATATCTGTGCACACTCACACACACGTGTGTGTGTGCGTGTATAAATATGTTTTCATCTTTGTTCCAACCACTGAGGACGCTTAAAAAAGACTTCAAAGAAAAACTCAAGACAAGGCCCTTTCTCTCTTTTGATGGTGGCTTCTTCCCAAACCGACGCCAAGAACTGCATCTCCTTCTCTCTCTCTCTCTCCCCAGCATGAGCAGCCCAGTGCTCTGTGCGTCATCGCCTTGACTCATTCACTGCCGCAGCCAGCACAACAATGACAGTGGTGGGCCTCCCTGCCTGCTGCCGCACGCCTCAGAGTTCACAGAGGGTCTTGGGAGAAGCGCTACACATGTGTTCTGCGTGTGTGTGTCTGTGCGTGGATGTGTTTACTGTATGTGCAGCCTCAGCGGCAGGCGGTGGGTGGGTGGGCGGTGTCGCCGCCGCCTCCTCCTCCGCCGCCGTTTAAATGACTGCGTCTCAATGGCATGCCAGCGCTGACCCTTCTTAACGAGATTAATTTGGAGGCAGTAATTTACTTGGGGAGGCCACGTGGAGGCAGACAGACAGGCAGGCCAGGCCGTCGTCCATATGAGACTCATTTCCCATGCGCCTCATTGTGTGCTGGCAGCCACGGCTTTGTGTGGGTGGATCTGCGGCTTCCATCTTTTTGACAAATCAACACAACACATAAAAAAAAGCAACGCAAACATTTCCCCCCCCCTCTTCTCATTCTCTGGCTCACTTGGAGAAAAAAAAATCACAGGACTGTATAAATTAAGATTGCCTGAAAAATGTCATTAATAATGAAACGTGTGCGCTATTTTCCCAATCCTGTTTTCTCCTTATAAATAAATTATCATTTGTTTCTCGGCATCGTTGCACAAAGGCCTCAGACTCCTTTCACACACACACACACACACACACACACACATATTTTAATTATTCTGAAATAAATGCAACATGAATGGATTGAGTCTGTCGTCTCCTTTCCTCTTCTCATTTGCAGCGGTGGAGGAGAGGCAGAGAGTGAGCTCTCTCCACCACCGGGCCAGCGTTTCACCATGAAGATAACCAATGACCTGTGAAGGATTAACGCCAGCGGATTCGTAAAATTACACCCGCTGATAAAGTGGAACAATTTGGGCCCTCGAGTTTCCTGCGCGGAATATCCCTCAACGGCATGCCGGATCCGGGGGAACATCACTTTCTCACGTGTAAACAGCACCGCCGTCCCAGGACGAATCTGTCAGGCGGTAATTAGAATCAGGCTTGCTCCCTCTCTCCCCCTCTTTCTCTTTCGCACAGAAACGGAGGGGAGTGACGAAGGGAGGTTTATTTTTGACCCCACCACATGCCCCTCACCAAGCACTTCCACCCCCCCACCACCACACACATACAAGCCCAGCCTGCTCCCCAACACCACCACCCCCATCCTCCACCCATTACATCTGCAATGCAAACACTCCACCTATCTAAGCACAGAGCTGTCACCACACAGAGCAATGGCTGTACACACAAACATGTGACCACGTCAGAGTCAAACCCCTGTGTACTGCTGTGGATTACACAGAAGGGCCCACTCCTTCAAGCACAAGGACACAGACAGAGGGCTGACTGACACACTGACATGGGAAACATTTCCAGATATGAAACGTACAGCCAAACCATATTTATCTGCTGTGTTTATTTCATGCAACTTCTGGCCTGGAAAAGATGGCTAACAGAGAAGACACACACATACCCAGATACACCAACCAAGTCTGTGTGTGTGTGTGTTTCTGGAATATACAGAGAGCACACTCTGTTATAGCATACAGTGCATGCATACATAATCATGCTTATCCTCTGTTCTTGCAAATCTGCACATGAAAAGATGCTTTTTTGTGTGTGAAGATAATTATGCATTATCAGCGTGAACACATTCTATTTCTGTCTTTCTCTTGTGTGACTGCCATATGCAGCATAATATAATGGGCTGATTGTTGCATTACTGGATAATTAATTAGTGTTTAAATATTTACAATGTGATGAATGTTGAATTAGTCATAGGATAAATGTACACATATGTACATACTTTCAAGCACAATTATGTTAATTGTGCTTTGTGTGCTGGTTGGGAAGACCACCAAAGTATACATTAGAGATCATTAATGACTCAGTACAGTAAACTTTAAAAGCAGCTAAACCAATCTGAATGGTGAATGTCAACAGGAAATAAATATGTATAGGTCAACACACAGTACAATTGTACATTATCCTCTATTTAAAACAAACACTTTGTTTTAAAAGTAAATATGTCGTATGTGCTTGGAAACAAACACTTGTAACATGGCAATGAAAGAAGAGAGGAACATATGTAGTCAGGCAAAACTGCACTTGAGTGTGTGTAAATGTGTGTATGAGTTACAGAAGTGGGTGGTGCGTGCACGGGAGAGAAGAAGCTGAAGTGTGTATTTGTGTGTGTGTATGTGTGATTGAGAGAGAGAGAGAGAGAGAGAGAGAGAGAGAGAGAGTGGTGGGTCATGTCTCTGTGTGTGCGCGTGTGTGTGTATGTGTGTGTGTGTGTGTGTGTGTGTGTGTGTGTGTGTCAGAGAGAAGTCGTGTGTATGTGTATGTGTGTGTGTGTGTTTGTGTGTGTGTGTGTGTGTGTGTACATGTGTGAATGAAGAGCATTGTCTGCAGCAGGCGCGGCGTTCCTGGGGCCCTTTGAAGGGCTGAGTCTGAGCCGTGAGTCGGTGATAATTAGAGAGAGATGACCTTCTCATTAGAGCCAGGCTCCTGATGCTGCCCCCCGTCCCCCTGCGCTCTTAATGGATGCCAGCCACACAGACAATCTTGGAATATCAAAGCAATTCTCTAAGATATTTATTAGAGTCAAAATTACAAAAACACATAGCAAAACCTTTGAATTACAAGCGCTAATGTATGCAGGGCCAAATGAATAGCTCGACTTCTCCCCCCTTTTCCTCTCTCTCTCTGTCTGTCTCTCTTTTCCCCTCTCTCTCTCTCTGCCTCTCTCTCTCGTAGCTTAAATTTTTCATTACAAATTTCCGGGGCTTCAAAGTACCATCTCACAGTCAGCCCCTTTCTTCTCTCCTGTGTGACAAAGAACTGTCAAAAACTGTCCCTGTGTTTGTTACTGTTTCCCTGCCTTTTATTCCCTCCTTACATCTAAATGTCAAATAGCTTGGTTTAAATACAGCACAGCATCCTTGCTCTGGCAGACCTCAGAGGAAAATGCTGTGGAGGCTGTCTAAAAGGACCCTAATTAAACTTACTCATTGATTTTGTTTTAGTGTGATGTATTCTGTGCAAAAAAATATGAATCTAGAAGGAGCTCTTATTAAAATCATTAGCAGCTTGATGTTATCCGAAAAACATCTCACTCCTTTGGCACTTAAAAGGCACATTCACGGGTTCCTCTTTAATGTTACAAGAATGGCCTTCTTTTCTGTGGCTGGGAAGAGGGGGGAGGGAGGGGGGTGGCGGGTGGGGAGTCAGACAGAGAGAAACCGGGAGCCTTTTTCTAAGTCTGGGCTTCAAGGAGAAGCACAATACCTCACTGTTTCCACTGACTTGGACAGAGACCCAGGTTGGCCAGAACATGAGCCTGTGTGTGTGTGTGTGTGTGTGTGTGTGTGTGTGTGTGTGTGTGTGCGCGGGCATGCGCGTGTTAGTGTACCTGAATGCAATAGAACTGGGCCCCCGCTCAGAGATGGTTTTGACACGTTCGCTCCAATTACGCACGTGCCGAATAGGGCCCAGTTGGAAGCGGCTGGCCGGGGCCATTTGAATGGGGGTGATTTAGGGCCTTGGGCTTAATCACAGGATGTGCCAAACCTCGAGACACGGAGACAGAATCTCACTCAGGTCTCGCTCAGTGGTGATACAGTGCAGCTCCAGGGCCATGGGAATGTCAACTACCACTGAGGTTTTCACCATGTCAGGTGTTGTATGCGATGTCTAATTGGCAGCAGGAATTAAATGCTTTCTCACATACACGGTAAACATGAAAATCTGTGCACCAGTCTTGGCATCCCCCCTGTTTCCTGCTTTGGCCTCCTAGCATTCAGTAGCATTAAGGATTAATTATATTTATATATTATATTAATGGATAAATCTATAAAAAAAAGACAACTATTACGGTCTGCTGACCACCCAAAGCAGGAAAGAGAGCCTCATCGTGTGAGGGTGTGCAGATTTTCCAAGAGTTTGAGCTCATGCAAACTTGATGACATAGTTCCACTTGATGACACAGTTCCAGTGAATACAATAGTGCGTGTGTGGGTCTGTTTCTCCTGGAAGGAACTTTGTTCTAAGAATTTTTGTCTAAGCTGCCATATGTAGTTATTTTGTCCTAATGAAAAAGGCTACTAGATTTATTGTTGTAGGTCTGAAAAAAAGTTGCAGTACTGTATATCACAGTCTTGGTTATTTGTTTCATGTCTGCATGCTAATTTCCGAGGCCTTTTAAAGAAATTAAATTAAAAACCTTAAACAGAGAATCAGGATGTTACAACAGGAGAAAACTAACACTGATTTTGGTTCTGCTTTCACATTTGTATTATCTAGAATAGATAAGTAAGTCCAGAATGTTTTTTTGGACAGCATATTGCATTTTTAAAGCTTTAGGGCCTCAGGACAACTGCTTCACTTTCCAATCTCTGAAAGACTGTCCGATGATACACAAACCTGTTCAGGCTAAGAGCAATGACCTGAGCAAGTTCACAAAGGGCAGCCACAGTTCTACAGATTTTAGGGATGCTTCCATGGTGGCTTAGACATTTAGCATGAGAAACCTTAATCAAACTTTCCATTGTGAAGTGGTTATAAAAGAAAGATTCAACATTTACATTTATTCATTTAGCAGACACTGTTGTCCAAAGTGATTTACATATGTCAGCTATATTACAAGGGATCACATTGTCCCAGGAGCAACTTGAAGTTAAGTGCCTTGCTCAAGGACACAACGGTGGAATTCGGGAACCTTAACCACCACCACCTCAACATGAGAGTAAGAAAGTGTGACTCTTGAAAAAGAAAACAATTTCATATAATCTTAAGTCATGTAACAACACTGGAATGTAAGTATGTTCTTGAAAGGTAGTATAGAAATAAATAGTCTGCCGTGGAATGGTAAAGGGGGAAAGAATGATGAAAGAATCTTGAGTAAAAATGTTGAAATGTCATTCAAATGTCATTGAATGTCAAAGGAGTAGTACTGTATATAGAATAGACAGTACAGGTAGGCAGGCAGGACAAAGATATTCACACATAGATAAACTTTTGAACCTTCAGTCAACTTGTTCACACTGTGGCACAATGTGATATTACATAATATAACACAAATGCAGCTTAGGAGCAGTGGAGAGCACTCTGACTGGGAAATGTTTCAGTGCTGGGGTGAAAAAACTGTCATAACGCACGCACACTACAGTTTTTTTTACAGGCAATTGAATAATTACGCGATAAATAATTTTATGCCTGATGTACAGGGACATACAAGGCTCTCAAAGGCACCAGTTGCAAATGTAACAATCAAAATGGGCATGACTATTGGGGACTGATTATTTTGGTTACAGACGGTGATTGGTGTTGACACAAGGTTAAAATGGATCAAATTGTCATTTGGGTTTAATCAGACTGTGATTGACAATAAATGAAACATCTGATTTCTAAAGTGTAATCGTTGTAGGCTACGCAACTTCGAAGGATTCCCCATGGCTTTTGTTTCTGTGGATTGTGGGAATAAAGTTGTTGGGATGGAGACTGTACTTGGTGAACGGAGGCTGTACTTGAGATGGTGGTGTATGTGTGTGTGTGTGGGGGGGGGGGTGCTGTGCCCTCGTCTGAAACACTAGCTCTGTTTAAGCAGTTACTGCGTCTGCTGCACCTGCGAAGCTTGCATCCATGTATATGAAGTGCTGTATAAATTAATCACAGGCAGCCTCGTGCACTTTGATGCAATTCTGTAATGCACATTAATGAGAGATGACAGCTGTAACTAAAAGCCAGAGTGATCACTTACAATTTAAATAAAAATCACAGTGCAATTGGAGAAAAAAAGACGTGCACGTGACTGTTTTTCCCCCAAAGCATTTCCATCTTTCTCTCGAGATTTGATTCACACATTTTCTTTAAACCAGAGACGGATGTGTGTGAAAAGACTAAATTATCCGCAACATTCCCTCTCTGTCCCACATTGTAGTGTATGAGTCCCTGATTGTACATTGTGTGAAGGTATTGCAGTGCATCAGTGAGCAGGCTTTTCACTAAACATTATTACAATTTCAATTACTTATCAGTGTCTTTGTTTTGCCTGCAGTTAAAGGGGGAAGCACTCTTTTAATGCACAGGTTACACAAGCAAACGATTTCTGCTGCTGCCATTGCCCTTTCATATCAAGGGAGACACTTTCCTTTTGAAACCAGGTACGCCAGTCCATGTCGGCCTCACAATCAAACACGAGGAAAACACAAATAACGCTGCAAAATATCTCATTAGAGGCCGCTTAAGTGACCTTCAGTGGTGTTAATTAAAGTCGTGGCTAAAAAAACGTGGCCGCAGAGCGGCGGATTTCATTATTCATTAGGCTCTGTAATGACATTTCTCTGCTGTCAGAGGCCAGGCAGGGGGTCTCCTGTGAGGATTGGGGGTGAATAAACGATCATCCACAGCATCGAGCCCCCGAGGGCTCCGGGTGTCGAAGACGAAATCGCTGCATGTTTATTACAAAAACACATAGAGACACAACAACAAGCAGGGGCCCCTCCCGATAAATATGGATACAATATGCCTAGCGTCGTCGGCAAGCCGTCGTCGGGGAGGCGACGTGACCTTCCTGGCTCCAGAACAAACCCATATTTCTCCCGCCCAATAAAAGGATTTAACGGGATCCTAAAGATTTAATTAAGATGTCAGCTGGCGTGGGTCACTCACAGTGCATGGGTCTCGGGTGGAAGATATACAGTGCCACTACAAAGGGCCCTGCTGCAGCACTGGGGACTGGCAGCCGAGTGCAGGAATGCCTGCATGGGCCTCTGATTTACTGACGGAGCTTCACTGTAAAATACTGGCATTTTAAACACATTTGCAAGCGCTGAAGGAGGCTGGTGTGGGAGCAGCCGGGGCCGCAGGAAGCTCCTTGTCATGCTGATTGGGACAGCTATTATCATTTGGCTTTGGGGCACTTCCAGGACTCAGACGTTTGAAGTTTTGAGAATAACAGAGAAATTGTTTTCCCTTTTTTTGGTTCTCCCTTTTTAAGCCACTGCTTGCTTTTTTGAACTGTTAGAAGATGCATGTCATGTGATGGCAAACCATAAAAACAGTGTGCATAGTTACGTGATGACTGGGACAAGACCATCAAGAGCTTATACCTACTTATGGATGATCGTGTAAATATAAATGTGCATAGATTATCAAATGTACACAAACTTTTCAATCTGGTGCAAATCATTTTTTTTTGCAGGAGCGAAGCTGACTTAAGACTTTTTTTTTAAACTCTCTTTTTTACTTTTTAACAAGTTTAGCAAGTATACTCAAAAAATGGGTTATAAAAGTAAGTATACCAAAGTCCCCTACCATCTCCTTCTATCCCTTCCAGCTGACGACAAAAGACATGCTCACATACACACACACACATACACACACACACACATACACATAGAGAGAGACAAAAAAGAGAGGCCACTCTCCCAATTCTGCTTTTCTCACTGGCTGTCATCCCCTAATCTCAGATCCTTTTTGCATTTCAGAACACATGAGACGGGGGCACTTAAGGGAATGGTGGGGGGATAGCGGGGCAACAGCTAGGCTGGGGTGGGTTGGGGATGTTGCAGGCAGAGAAGTTGGGGTATGATAACACAGGGAGCCCTGTGGCTTGTGCCCCCCCTGCCTGGCATGACAGCACGATTCTTTGCTCTCGCTGTCCGCAGCTCACGGACATGCCTTCAGCTGGGGCCCCCGAGTGTGCCCTCACAATGCCCAGCAGCAGTTGTCACTCATAGAACCAACAGGGACTATGAATGGTACATGGCATGAATACTCTCAGTGGGCTCTCAGACTGTCTAGCCTATCAAGGCAGATCAGGTAAGACAGCACTTGTCTCACTCCACCACAAGTCAAAGCCTCTTCTGTAGAATGCTGTCTGAAACAAGGACTAAATTTAACTCAACTAGGACATCACATCAAAATCGTTTCATTTGTGAAATTACCAAGAAAATGAATTCCCCGTAAACAAAAGTTCAGTGAGAAGCAGAAATGGGTTGTCCTTCAACTGGCATATAAACCCATTATTTAATACATAGAGACTAGTTTATTTTTTCATGAAGTGTTGTAAGTTCTAATGATGAAGTTTCACTCAGAGGATTTGTTGATTAGACAATATGGTTGGGGAAATGTGCTTGCCTCATGTAGATACGGTTTGGCTGTAGGGGAGACACAGGCGTCCATTTCATAAGCCAGTGGAAGGAAAGAGGAGTATTCTGGGTCAGGAGCTCAGCATGTCTTTTTTAATACCTCTCCATATGTGTCCAACCAAGTGAAACCCCAGCGCCTTTGTTAAAAATTCATCTGCTGTCAATAATTAAATGCTCATTATTTGAACTCAACGAGGACTGTGATTCCAAAATTAATGTGCTACTAATGCATGAGGCGAAACTCCGTCTTAATAGCGGCTTCCCTCCATGACTCATCTCCATTCTCTCTCAGTTGGACAAAAAAAGCTTTGTTTCACATGAAAAATTCACAGCCGTTGTCCATACTTTTCCAAGTACATCTAAGGTTTTGTATTCCTCCACTGTACAAGATTTCCGAACTTCCGGCAGAGAAGAAAGGAGCTTGTTATCCCTGGCCAACTTAATTGAGAACCTTTAAAAGTGAGAGAACTTTCTATTCCTGGAGAGTTGATAGCAATGTGTCCTTTGAGGAATAAGGGAGGCAAATGAGCTGATAATTCATATAGTGTGTTACATAGCATTATCACCATCATTGTAACAAGATCCTCAATTCACCCGTTTTTCCCCCCTTCACCCTGAAGGCTAAAAGATATGATAATTTGATCATGAATCAGAGATACCATCAGCATAGTCAATTAAAATCTAAGAGAGTCACAGCGTCTCCATCAAACAACTTTAAGGAATTTGTACATAACTATGCATGATGATGCCTTGTTTTCCCTCCCCAATTCAAAGGCTTTTATTGTTGTTTGTTGTTGTTTTTGTGTTTTTCGGCAGGAAATCCTGTTTGGCACTTCTGAGAATTAGACATGAATATGTGTGTGTGTGTGAGTGTGTGTGTTTGTGTGTGTGTGTGTGTGAGAGAATGAGTGAGGGAAGAGCACAATGGCTTAAGGGCTTGACTGTGTGTCTGTAAACAGAGGGAGGATACACACACAAAAAACACACACACACACTTGCTTTCTCTCTCTCACACACAAGTTGCCTTGTTTTTTTCCCATTGTTATTATCCTGTTTGTATAATTAGCTCTGGTAAATTGCTCAGATCAAAGACGCCCCACCCCTTAAAGACTTACATGCCTGGGTTGCATGGGAAATGCGTTGCGGAGACCCCATCCCGCTCCCCTCCTGTTCGGAGACGTTAGTGCAGATTAGTGCCGAGGTCTCTGAGCGCCAAACGAGCAAGCAGGCTGAATGCTTGTAGAGAATGCAGGGAAACACAGGAAACGCTGTGGAGCACTGTACTGTGCTGCGTGCTCCGACACTCCTGGCTATGATATGTTATTCTCTGTGTCTGTCATTGTGCTCAGGCACTGCTGGGCCCATGGGGCGAGGCTTGTTGTGATGCTGTTTGATTATAAAACCTGTTCAAGTCAATAAGTGTCTCTCTGTGTGTGTGTGTGTGTGTGTGTGTGTGTGTGTGTGTGTGTGTGTGTGTGTGTGTGTGTGTGTGTGTGTGTGTGTGTGTGTGTACACGCCGCTGCTGTGTTATAGCACTGTTGTGGGATGAGAGGCCCAGGAGCAGGATGCTGTTAAATTAACCGTGTCTGCCCTAAGTAAGACACACAATCAGAGCTCAGACGTTAATCAATACTGGCTCTCAAACATGGCAGATAACTCTCTCTCTCTCTCTTGCTCTCCTTTCTCCTGCCACAACCCTGACAATTACTATTTTTACACTCCACAATGCATGACAAAGAGAATGAATGTGATTGTCATGTCAAACAAATGAACCTTGGCCGTTGGGATCGTTGTTCTTCGCCATACAGCGGGAGTGTGAACTAGGCCTGTGTGGCACCATAAATTCCCTGCTCTCCTCTCTGTATTCCCCTCACCTTTGCCCATGCCACATTACTCAGTCTAAAGTGCTGCTGCACTGAGCTTCTTGCTGATTCTGCTGGGTCGCAAAAGCCGAAGCCAACAATGATGCCTGTGCAGGGCTTAAGTGATGGGAGACAGGAGTGTCATAGATGGTTTGCTCCGGCTTGATTGACAAAACCAAAGCTGCCCCTGCCATCAATTTAATGGAGATTATTTTTTAATGTACACTACTTAAAAGCATATGCAAAATTAAGACGGAGTCACAAAAAAACACATTTTATGTGGTATTTTAAGAATAATATGCATAATATATTGGATGTGAATATTTATGAGGGAGAACTTCTAGTATTTCTTGTCTTGGTCCTACTCTTTCACTGAAAGCTTTCACTCATGATCTCAATTAATAACTGAGAAACTTGGAAGAGGGGGGGAGAAGTAGCACAAAACTGCTTTTCTCTCTCCCTCTATCTCTGCCATTGAGGAGAGAATTCTGCCATGTGGAATTTATCACAAGGGGAAATGCACTTATGTGTAAAGAACAAGGGCCTGGGCTGCTCTGGGCCGGGGGTGAGCGGTGAGAATGGGCTGAAGTCTGCTGAGAGAACAGCCACTGCGGTTCAGCACCGCCAACGCCCCTCAGCATCAGCCAGTGCTGAAGGCTCAGCTGCCTCTGCTTTTCTGCATGTTTGTATGACTCTTTTAATACATCAGCAGTTTCCTATGGCCCCGCACTAATGATTCTCCGGCTACGATTAAATTCAAAATAGGCTAAAGCAATGTAGTGAGACCGCCATGTTAATGTTCTGTTGTAGCTACACTATCATGTGATATAACCATTCAGAGTGTTCAGCAATAATTTGCACTTTGAAGATACTCTACGACTATACAGCAAAGGATTATAACAGCAGGTCAATAAAAGCAGCTTTTTAAAGAGACAGATCAGAGCATGAGAGGTTAAGTGTACTGTTGGTCCTTATTTACTTTGAGTCTGTGGTATTATATTATTGTGATGATTGACATCAGTTAAAAGATTTTGACTGTCACACTTCAATTTTATTAACCCGCCTTAATGTGATTCAATTATGCATAAGGCTATTAATTACTGCAACACCATAACAGATCCCTGAGATTTAATGCACATCGTTTTCATGCAATAGATTTATGCTTAGACATCCATGCCACCTTACTTTGGAAAGCCCCACTCACAAAAAAACAATGTTGAATCAAAGGACAATACATTAGGCCATATGTTTGACCAGCGTAATTCTGTTTAGCTTAAAGATGGCACGCAAGAGGACGTTCATTAGACAGTGGGCAAGTCATTGCAGAAATCTGAGGAGGCCGAGAACTAAGGTTAAGAGATAAAGCCTCTGTGTTTATTTTATTAGCTGGGAGACCCCAGGGGAATGAGAGCCCATGAACTGTCAGGACCTATTAAACATGTAATTCTTGATGGAGGAAAACTTTGTACACAGACAGAGGCTGCAACGTGTTATTAAAAAAATCAGCATGGCCGTGGAAAATAAATAAATAAATAAAAAATACTGATTAAATTTTAAGCAGGCGGCGGGCCGATAGTTTGCCTGAGGCATATTTGTCAGTTTCAAAGGGTGTTTTTATTAATTTTGTATTTTGCATTTTGTTAGTGGAAAGAGCCTACTCCGCTGGGAACGCCACAAGCTATAGCCAGCAGAGCCTATAGCAGGGAGAGGCGAGATGCTGAGAATGTCAAACAGATCCCGCACTCAGAAAGCAAAAATCAGCCCGTTATCATGAGGCAAGCCCCACTACCTCACCCTCAGTCCCCCCACTCCCCAAAAGACATACACACATAGACACAGACACACACTCTCTCACAAATACATACACGCACACACACAAACAGATTAATCACAAACAAACAGTGATCTCACACAAACAGTGGAACATAAATTTTCCCTTTGCTCTGCAGCAAATGCAAACAAGATGCCAAACCATTTCCTCATTACAGTACAGCATCTTTGCTTCTTGACAACTGCTTGATGAGATGAATTATTTGTCCTGTGGTAAATTAGCTCTCATTTTACTGAGAGAAGAAGATATTGTGACAATTCTCTGAGTAAAATATATCTATACCTTAAGCAAACAATTCTCTACTAATCAGATTTAGAGCTCCTGTCTTCTTAATTCTGCTTTCTTGACACTTGTACAAACACTGTGCACTCAAGGATTTCCGCCAGTCATCAATTGTCAGGGGTTCTGGTAAGAAAATAAAATCTAGGCCAAATATATGAATTATAAATTTTATTTAGTTTTCCAGCAGAAAATACAGACTTTAGGGGAGCGGCAAGCCATGTGTGAACAACTGGTGAGAAAAAAACATAGAAACATGACAAGATCACTTATGTTACAAAGACACATTAAAAGCTAGTCTACAGCAAAAACGTTGTGGCACTAGTGGTTATAGCTGCCCTATAAATGTTCTACTTGTGTCATCCAAGAATGACTGAAATTCACTGACGATATGAAATACTCATGACATCCAGTTTGTCGGATGGTTTCATTCCAGGAAAAACGAAACAGTAAATTAAGTGGCCATGTGAGTTCAGATAATTGTAAAATGTTTTGGTGCCTGAATGTTCTGTATCAGTGGTGCAACAGTCTTTGGCAAGGCCGAAATACTGACATATGGAAAGTGTCAGGTGGAGTCAACTTTAACTTGCAAATGCTGTCAAGATTGCAGGTGGTATGAATGGGTTAACAGCAATAACAAACCCTGTCTGTGATATAGGGAATTCATAAATTCCACCCAGACGGCTTCAAACAACATTGAACACTGGGCAAAAAAGTCCACCCTGAGGCTATAATTTGCCAAAGCTTTGCCTGCCGCTGGACCACAGCCTGAAGACAAAGCCAAACGATCCCTACCTGTGTGCTGGACGTGCACGTGTTTGTGTGTGTGGGGGTGTGTGTGTGTAGACTGTCACCCCTTATTAGTGGTACTCCCCTCTGGTTTGACTGCGAGGCTGAGCCATGGGTTATTACACGAATGCAGTGAGAGTGGCCAGTGGATGGATGCATGGGCCATTCCCATCGGTGGCCTTCGAGCGGGATGATGGACCCCGCCTCTCACACTTAATAAGAAACAGCAGGTCGTCGTCTGTCCACCACAGCTACCAGACAGAATAATGTCCTAATACTTGGCAACAAAGCTTTTTCCTTATCTGTTGGAGATCTTTCTTCACTTTCTTTTTTAATTTATTGTTTTTTAACCTTGCTTGGTCTCATCATTTAGCAACATTGGGGCCCGTTGCAGTGACTGTATTGAGGCGTTAAATAATTGAGTAAATCTAACTTAATTACCTGCAGTCTGCACAAAAGTTAAATGAGACAAACACAATGTTTACCTCCCATTCCCCCCATCACCACTGCCTCTTTTATTTCAAATTTAAAGGGTTACATAGCCAGACACCCTCAAATTGGGAGCTATTAACAATCTGCATCGCACCTTCAAATTCAATTTACATTATAAATGCTCACCATACAGTGGTGTCAGTGCAATGTGCCAGAACCGCTTGGCTCAGGCGCCACTTTGTTGTGTAGCAGGGAAGGAGTTAATTAGGTGGCAAGGTGCTTCCTACTACACATGCACTCCACAAAAAAGAAAGAAAAAGAGATGAAGCAAGTAGTGCTAGGGTAATCATGCTCTCGACTTATCCATTTCATTATTCACTGGCATGGTTGTGCTTTTGAAGTCAGACCTGTCAAAGGAGGGAATATGACATGTGCTAGTCTTATCGGTATGCACAGGGAAAGCATGCTTTGTTTATTATGCTTAATTCTGAATAAATCTCATATGAAACACCAAATTACGTTTAAGTGATGTGCTCAAAGCCGCTCCCTTTAAAAAGAGCGTTGTGCATGTGTCTCTCTCCCCCTTTCTTCTCTTCTTTTTTCCTCTTCTCTCTCTCTTCTTTAAACGAGCGTGTCCTATCGGTAACAGGGCAGGGTAACTGCACAGATTAATCAGAGAGATGGGGGATGATTTGAGCGGATGGGATTCTGTGACGCTTATTAAACACAGAAAAAATTACAGGGCTGCTGAATGACTTGGGTGTTTTATGCCATGATACTAATCAGTAATTACGGGTGTATACATCCTAATACGCGCTCGTCTGCTAGACTGAAGTCACACATTTCGCGTGTAAGAGATTCGTGTAAGGATCCCGAGCCTGAAGGGCTTTTCATCATTACTAATATTTGTTCCTCAACTTCAGTCAGATTTGTACTTATTAAATGACTGCAGAGGCAATGTGCTGCTCTAAGTTGAATCTGTGGCATAGAAAGAAGAAGGGAGAAAGAGAGAGAGTGAGAGAGCGCGTTGCACGGCAAGAGGCGACAATTAAAAATTCTTTAATGGGAGAGAAGTGACTGAGGATCAGCAATCAAAACGCATCCTTGAACGATCTGGAGAAGGCTGAAAAGGAGAAGGCGCACTTGGGCGACATCCGTCATGTTGAAGCGGTTATGTGGGTTTAATTAAACATAAGTGTGCGAGAGTCCCCAAGGAATCCGACATGCTATGCTGACCCACGAGCGAGCTGGTGTAAATGGAACGCGCTCACACAATGCTGCTGCCGTCACCATCAACACAGGTCGGCTCACCTCCTCACAGAGTGTGATGCTCCGAGCTCTCAGCTGATCTCACCCAGGGCCCTCTACATGTGTTCATACTTCCTGCACTTATGGGCAACCAGCCCACTATAAAATGGGGAGGGGGTGTGGGCAGTGTGGGGTAACAGCATTACATCCACCTGACAGACCCAGAGGGTCACAGAGAGGGCATGGACAATAGCTACAGGCTGACTAAGAGGCTTCACTGTATGAGTTAATTTCTTTTTGTGTAAAATATACAGTACAGTATATGATTTGAAAAAAAAAGAAATATTGTTTTTATATAATTTTTCTTATTCTCACAGGCTCACAGACAGCACCAGCAAACTCTCTGGGAGTGTATTGTTCCAGTACAGTGGCGCACCGCACCAAGGTGAAATAAGTGCAATGGATTTTTATCTAAGCTTTCATCTTCAGAGTTCTTGTTTTATTCATCTGACTGAGAATACCGTCGCACAGAATGATTTATTCAGTAGTGTCTTAACAATAACACCAGAGACAATGCAGCGAGTAAAAGAGAGATGAATGGAGAATGGAGCTTGCTCTTAAACATTGATAACATTGTGTAACGCTCGATTGCCCTGGTTAAGATAAGCGCAGGTCTCGCTCCCACAGGCAGGTGGGAAAAAAGCTGAGAGAACCAACAGGTGTGTGAAAAGCACTCGCACAGTTATGGGTTAGTCCACAACTGTGAAGGGCAGGATGACCCTGACCTCACATGCGCAAGATGACCCTGACACGCACCCGCCTTACAGTACAGGATATAGAAGTGCAATATTGATATAGACATGTTCCGCAACAAGTTAACACCTGTACTACCAAAATGGGTAGTAACATACAATACTTGCCAGTCATACACTCTCTCTTTATCTCCCTGTCTCTCTCTCTCTCTATCTAACTGTCCCTGTCATCAAAATCATTTAGTGTTCAGAGTAGAATGTGGAACCACTATTGACAGGCTCGGTGTTGTCCTCCTGCCGGATGCAAGCTGTCTGCTCCTCCTGAGACTGATGCCGTTCATTACCCACTGGAAACTTATCCCTCTCCCCATCCACGGGGGTGAGAAAAGCCCCTAACATGCTCTCCATCAAACCAAGAGTGAGGGCCCTTATAAACAGGAGAAGGCAATTCATTATTTGGCCGATCTTTGTTCGGAGCAAACTGTTTACACTGTGTCATGGCATAATAGCTCTTGTTGGCTGGATAAAAAAAAAAGATTAATTAATGCTTGGCTGTGATCCAAATCGAAATCATAGCAAGCAATTAAGATTAGGCTCTGCAAATGATTATGAATTAGTGAAGGGGGCATTAATGAATCATTAATGATGAATGAATGGCGGGGGCCTGCCTTTTTAACACAATGCAGGCGGGCTCCCAGCTGATGGATGGAGCCTCCGTGCTGGAGGCTCGGAGGATGAGCTCAGCCATGACCAAGTGATTTCCTCCACATCATCATCCAGCCGTCAACACATCTGACACACAGACAGACAGAGGATGCTGGTGCTTGCGTGGGGTGGGGTGACACAAGTAAAGGGTGATGGGGAGATGTGTGTGTGTAAGATGTGACACTTTCTCTCGTGATTAATTAACCCCCTCAGAGGAATGGAATGACAAATACAGTGCCTCTCTCTCTCTGTATCTCTCTCTCTCTGTCTCTCTGTGTGAGCAGCAGTGAGGAGAAGGAGTGATGGAGTGATGGAGTTTTTTCTCTCTCGTTGTTGACTTGATGGTGGTAGGACTCTGCTGAAGTGTCTCTAAGCTGGAGAGTGTGGTGTGGACCTGCTGTGCCTGTGCTTCAGCAACACACACCATTCAAGGCTTCAGGCAAATGGAGTTTAAGAGTGGGTGGGGTGGGGGGTGTGAGATTGGTTGGAGGGGCTGGGTGCAATGACAGACGTCAGCAAGCATCCATCCTGAGAAATGAATAAAGGAATACATGGCAGGCCATTATTAAATAAAAATATGGAGTGTCTAAAGTGTACACTGGGAGGGCAGAAATGCATTCTTCAATGGACGAGGCACTTTTTCTCTTTCCACACCCCCCCCCCCACACACACACACACCTACACCCTCCACCACCACCTCTCTCCCCCTCACTCCCTCTCACACCACGCTGCTATGGACTTCATACATGGTGGTGCCAACTCTCTTCTCCTACGAGGCATTAATGCGAGGCAGGCAGTGTCCCCCGGTTGTGTGTCCACGGAGTTAATCACCATGAAAAAGACCACCCCAGCATGTGTTCCATTTACCGCCCGTTCCTGCACCACCACCACCACCCCACACCCCCCCCCAGATCCCTCCTGAAAACAAGCCACGCTTTGAACATTTAATGTGAGGATACAAGGCCCTGCTTCCCCTTCTCTCAAATCTCTTGACAGAAAAATTGTTTCCGACTTCCACCCTCCCCTCAACCCCTCCACCTTCCCATTCCCTTACCCCCCACATCAGCTCTAATGCACAGACACAAACACAATACTCTTAAGGCTAAATGCTGGTAGGGTACACAAATGGCATTGTGACACCAAACCACTATGTAACATGATGTCTTGAACTTGAAATAAAACAATCATACATTCATGCATGTATGGAAATTTGAGAATAGGCATCAATGGTTTATTTATGTTTTGAAGATACAATGTACCAGAATTATTGGCACTGTTGACTAAAAACAGGTATAAAAAATAATCAGTTGATTTATTGTAATCTCACAAGGAAAAATCCAACCTTGAAGGAAAGCTCATTTATTTTGAGAAAAAGGAAAATCTTATAAAGAAATAAACATTTTTAACAAAAACACGTCGCTCACATTCTCCTCTTTGACTCACCCCACTGTTTTTCTATGGAGTTTAGATCAGGGGACTGAGATGGCAATGGCCAAAGCAGGATTTTGTGTTCAGTAAACCATTTTTGTTTTGATCTGGACGTTTGTTTTGGTTAATTGACCTGGTGAATGATCCAATCATGACCCACTTTAAGTCTCTTGGCAGAGATTGACAGATTTCCTTTGACAATGTTCAGGTTTTTCTTGGGGTTCATGCACCTTAATTAGATTCCCAAGGCCTTTGGGAATAAAAAAAATAGCCCCACAATATCACAGCCCCTCCACCATAATTCTCATTAGGCATGGGGTTCTTTTCAGTATAGTCATTCTCAGTGTTGGTCAAGTTACTTGGAAAAAGTAATTAGTTACTGATTACTGATTACTTATCCAAGAAAGTAATCCAGTTACTTTACTAATTACTTTACTTAGTTACTTTTCAAAAACAAACTAGCTATACACAACCTGAATACGCTTTTTTAAAACTTGGTTTTATCAATCTTAACTTTTTGGTGTGTATACTTCTTCATTCGAATAGATGTAAATAAAATACAGCAATAAAATAATTAAAACCAAAGTCTCTATTAACATTTACATCTTTTAACAGTTGCAGTGCAGAGAGGAGTAATGCATTTACCAAAACAGAAAATGCTGTCGCATGCCACATTTAGGCTGTTCTAATGTCAAAGAAGAGTATGTGTTTTATGTGTCGCTTTATTTTCATACCATTGTGAAAAAGATAGTCATTAACTACTTCTGAAAGTTCTCAGACACTCTGATTAACTTAAAGTTGAAATTAGATAGGAAAATGCTTCTGTTACATTTTGCATATAAGATTTTTCTTAGGGTTTCTTGAGATGCCATATATTGCCAATAAATTTGCTTCCCTTCAAGGGTGGATTTTTCCTCTTTATTTTCATTGTGGGATTACAATAAATTGCTAAAAGATTATTTCTTATCCCCGTTTTCAGTCAACTTTTTCAAATGTGCCAATAATTCTGGTGGGTAGGCCTACTGTATTTTTTTAAGTACTGAAATACAACACAACTGTAGAAATATTGTCATAATGTCATAAATCTATGGTGCCAATATTGAGTGCATACTGTATATTGTGCAAATGAAGATTTTGAAATTGTGGAAGCATTCACTAAATATTCTTCAAGCACCCAAACCAAACATCTACAACTTTTAACAAATTATGAATTAGGCGCTTACCCATATTGCCCAGACACACATTACAAATGCTGAAACACACCAATGAAATACTGCTCTAGTTGCAAAGGGTGTCCACATGTATACACTTCTATAAATGTATGTGTCGTTTTGAGAGGCGGACGCGCGTAATGGGGAAAAATCAAACAGCATCACACCTTATTTCTTTGTCTATTCTGGCAAATGCAACATGCTCCACTGAGACCAAATATAAAGAGTTGGAACAACATGCAGAACAAATTATGTAGTGACAAGTGGGAACAATAGTTGATGAAAACATCAATCAAGCAATTTTTCTTTCATCCATAAAACAAAATGATGGCAGGGGAGCACTATGTCCCTCATATAAATTACACACCAGCAAGATAAACTGAGAAGAGTCATAACATTTCAGTGGCCACAAATCTAGAGAGTGAGCAAGTGCTTGATTAGGTCTGATACACACAGCCAGCAACACAGACAATAACACAGACGATGCATTTGTTTCCTTTTTTTTGAAGATTGAAGCTGAATAAGGGGGTTGACAGAAATGATGACATATTTGAAAAAGGAGAAGATACTAGTTTTTAAGTAAGGTACTGTGGTAAGATGTAGCAGTAAACATACCTAAATGTATGTTATTATATGAATAAAATGGTCTAAACTGACTGGGAAATGTTTTTGGAAGGCAAAACTCAGTGTTGAGGAGGACGGCACCATGTGAACATTCATCCATATGAGGCTGACAAAGAATGCATTGAAGTCGCAATCAACACAAAGAGGTGAAAGGAGGCTGTAGGGTTTAAATAGCGGAGTGCACATATGGATGTCATGTCAATCTGTAGCTTTGATATTTCATTACCACATTACATAGCTCCATCTTATCCCACCACTACCACCACCACCACCACTATATACAGCAGCACAAATTACTTTCTCATGTCTTCCAGAATGTTTTATTTTGCCATTTATTTCCAAACCGGCGCTTATTTAAATGTTCCTCTCTTTTCCTCCTGCCTGCCTGGCTTCTACACTGCAGTAAATGGGGGAATTCTGGACTTAATTCCATTAACTTTGTATTGCAGCTCAATCTCCTGCACCATGAGCATCAATACTGCAGCGGCGCTGTCTCTTAGCTGTTCTGCCTCGCCGCTCTTGGATGGAACATGACAGTTACATTAATGTCCCCATGTAAATTGCTCTCTGCACATGGGCAACAAGCAAAAAAACATGGCGCATTCATTGCCCTGTGACAGCGGAAATTACAACAACATTCATTGTATGCCGGGTCCAAATGCCCGAGTCCATTATAGTGTACAGCAATTTCACTGAGTCTCCAGCCAGCGAGATGGACAGCAGGCCAAGGAGAGGGTAAAGAGCAATGACAGGCAGCATTCCCTCAGTGGCTTTTAACAAAGCTATGAAAAAATGAGGAAAATTGGGGGTCAGTGGTCCTGGCGAATCAATTGACTGTTAGCAGCATGTTTCTGTCAAAACGACATGCTGCTGCCTGTCTCTTCACTGATGGGTTTGTGTCAGTGGCGCTCTGAAGGTACAGTATGGACCCAATTCCCTGTAACTCACACGCAATTGTGTGCACTCAAACGGACATACACATGTACACAGACACACAAACATGCACACACACACACACATATAAAGTCTCTCTACACATCTTTTTTTTTTTTCAAAAAAAGAGGAAAAAAACACACATACCACACACATGGACACACAGGGAGAGCCTGAAAGGGAGACTCCCTACTGCTTCCCTTAAAATATGCTTTGTTAAAAGAGAGACCTCCAAGAGCACTTTAATACGCATGTCAACATGTTGTTTTTTAGTTGTCTATTTCAGGTCTTACCCCATCGCCTTTGGGCACCCTCGCCACCGATGCAAGCCGAGCTGAAATTATACATGAGAAAAAGCCAAGGAAAGGAAAGCAATCACCACAGCTGGTCACCCTAAATTGTACGGGAGGAACACAACAGTGCTAGCTGGTTGAAATACTGACACCAGCTGTGCAATCTCAGAGGAGAAGTGCCCCGGTGCATGGCACTATTTCATTGTTGGAGATATAAGTGGGATAGAAGAAACGGCACAATAAAAGAGATAACGGCCTTTGAAGTCCGACATGCCACTGATTAAAGACTAGGTAAAAACCCTTTATCTCTCACAGCCGTTTTGTTTAAGGGTGCCAGCAGATATGTTCCACCTTGCCTGGCGAGGACCTGAAGAGTAACGATGAGAGATGTGACTAACTCGACTAGAAGGGTTTTTTTTTTGTCCGCTGGGCTTTTCTGATCAGTGCTAAAAGCATTTGAATACTTAGATGACTTAACACCAAAGGTTGTAACAAATGGCAGAGGGCTTTAGTGTAACCATGAGTGTAACAGTACTTGTCTGGACAAGTATGTTTCTTCATAACCTTGGAAACTCAATATTCCACACAAATAAAATTCTGAGTTTGTATATCTCCAGTTATGAAAGTCTACTTCTAAAGAATAATATCAATAATAACATCTTTTTGTAAAAATGCCATTTTTGAACATAAAAGGTCAATTTCTGAAATGTGAAGGTCCTGGTTTCATCAAGTCAGGCCAACCTATTGCTGAGTGGTTTGGGTGAGGGAGATCTAGGGACCAGTGAAGTATTTGAAGTGTAGAGGATATTCATGTAAGTACACCTAATGTAGCAGTCAGGCTTACTGTCAGACAACCAGGCTAGGATACAAGACTCTTCAGCATTTTGTGTGCTAATACAACTACAATACTGCACAGTGCAGTGTTAAGTGTCTCTGTGTGTGTGTGTGTGTGTGTGTGTGTGTGTGTGTGTGTGTGTGTGTGTGTTTGTGTGTCTGCATGTCTGACTCTAGTATGTTATCACTGTATCTGACCTCACTGCAGGGTTATAGTAAATAGAAACATTATAATATAAAATCAGTTACATTTAATTAAATGTAAATAAAAATCTATATCATAAATGCAAATTAACTTTATTGAAATTAGCTACATGTATCATCTCATTGTTGTATATAAAAATGTCAGATCAAGAAAAAACAGAATTCTAAAATGTTAAGTACAAAAATGTGAAATCATATGTACTATATTATATTAATGTAAAAATCCTACACATACACACCCACTCACAACAATAACAACTCAGAAACAATCTTCCTGTTAGTAGAGCCCATCCATCAGAATGATGAATGTGAGTGGCTTAGCCTCGGACATAGATCTGCCAGCCGCCAGCAGGCCAGTGACACAGCATTTAATTATAACGCATGTCTAATTGAAAGGCCCATGGAAAAAGGCGGGACGTTCTCCTGGTCGGTGGCAGGCCTAAGAAACTTAATTAATTAGGAGGCACCTCCCTCCCTCTTTTATTTTGAGTTACTATCTGCCCTGGCTGACTGAGCTGATGAGATTTTTTCGTCCAGCTTTCATCTCTCAGAGAAATGAACGGCGCAAGGGGAGCGCTGTCAAATGAGCTGTTGAAGCAGCCAGTGAATATGTCATTGAGTGTGACTGCACCCTGAGTGAATTGTGATTTATCTGTATGGCTCTCGTCATGCTAACTGTCTATGTGCAATGTGTGTGTGCCTGCGTGCGTGTGTGTGAGACATAGTGTGTGTCTACGCACATGTCTGTTAGGCCTGGTGGAGCACTGGAACACACACAACCCTCTCTCTCTCTGTCTTACCCAGCTGAGTGATGGGGTATATTACCTGCTCGCTCTCTCACCCTTTCATTCTTCCACTCTCTTTCATTCTCTCTCTCTCTTTTTCTTTCTCTCACTCTGTCAGCATCAGGCCTGCAAAACTCCAGCTTTGCTGCTTGATTTAGCTTTCAATAAAGCCCCCGAGAGCCATAAGCTGTGGATCGATGCATGTGGCTCTATCGCTCTTAAATAACATGGCGGAATGACCACACATGCGTTAGGAGTCCTTTGTGCATCTCACCGACACCTCCTGTAGCAAAGAATATCCGCATTCAAAGCCACATCCGCACACACATACACTTTTTAAAATGGGTGTTGAATCTGAGTTTGAGTTTTCAGTGCACATTTTGTTTTGAATTATTCTTATGGCAAGGATCAAATAAAGTGATTTTGCACAAAAAAATGTATAAGCGCCTAAGTCACAGTCACATCTTGAATAAACAAGACCTGTGGGACACTGACAAGGCGCCCACTGATCCCCAATGTGCCGTCTACAAATAAAAAAAGAGAGAGAGACACTTTAAAGATGCTTATACTTGAAGTCAGTGTGAATAAATAATGTGCTCATCCAGGCGACCAAACAGCTTCTGTCTGTCAGTGACGAGCCTCAAAAACATAGCCAACTTCCTCTCTAGCTGAAGTGTGTTTGCGGGGTGGCTGGCTGCTGCTGTGGTGGCACAGGGACACGCTGGAGAGGCCAGCCAGGGAGACTGGGGCTCTCGCACTCTCTGATACTGGCTGCTTTCACTCACATCCCCCCTCTGCCCTGTGTTCTTGAGTCCTCTCTGTTCAATTCTCCAACAGCCTTTTTCTAGCTCTATCTCTCTGACCTTTTGTCTCTACTCTCCATCTCTATCCTCTCTTCTCCTCCTTCTGTCTCTCCCCCGCTTTCTCTCTCTCTTTCTCTCTCTGTCTTTCTTCTTCTCTGCCACTGTAATTAGTGAGGACCTGTACCTGGATGACATTGCTGAAAGGCTGCCAGCAGCCAGTCAGCGGCAAATCAAGACCCTCAACGCCCCAAATCAAAAGAGATCAGTGGCGCCGCTGCATAAACATGAGGCTGGAGAAGCGTCAGGGCGCAGCGTCTGTGACGCTCGCTCTCGCTCGCACATCCCGTGCTGCTGTCACACAACCTCACACCCCGCCGCCTCACCTACAGGGCCTGACAGGAGTGGTGTGTGTGTGTGTGTGTGTGTGTGTGTGCCACCCGATCTTAACCCCGTACAACCTGTGGTTGTTTGTCAACATTAAAAAGTATCACATTTGTGGTCAGTAAGGGTTTCCTGCCATATAAGAATTGCTGTGGTGAAATGAATGGTAAACTGTAGGTAAAGGGTAGATTTGATAGAATATGACAACAATGTGACTATGATGGGGTTTATTCGAAATACCTTAATATCCTTTCAGTTCACATTTTGCCCAAAAATAAAGGTTAGGAATGTTAATTATTTGATTAGATTATTGAAATTGATGGGTGAAAATATCTTAAAACTAAAAATATAACTTAGTTGTCATTGTGGCAATATAAGTATTACAGTGCTGTCCTTGCTGAATGAGAGGATTCTTTTTTCCGCTACCCTAATTGAAAATAGCATTAATTCCTTGAGGCCAAAACCGATGAGGATGCAGGTGTCAATCACACACATACTAGTGGCCATTTAACAAGTTACTATTCACAAATTGTCACATTGTAAGAGCTATTTGCATTTCTAGGAAATGAGGATTGACTGGTATTTCATTTCACTATTCCCGCTGGGGTCCCAGCACAGAGCCATATCTAATTATCACCTCAAGAGGCCTGCTGCTTTCAGGTGGCCAGCAAAGAACAGTCTCATGTAAATACGGATGCGTCTCTACCGTCTTCGGTTGGAAATAATTTGATGGAATCAATCAAAAATGATAAGTGACACTGAGAAATTAATGACACACTCCATCACAATGTTTTATGACCGAGGAGTAATGTAACAAATAAAAAAAAATCGTCTTTTGGGGACAGAATGTATGACAAATAATTTGTGCCTATAACATTTTCAAGCATGGCTGGATTGACTAACTATGTTTAGACAACATAGACAATGTGATATTCTTTTAAAAATACAAATATAAATCGGAGATTTTTAAAACTACATGTATGATCATGTGATGCCTGGTGTCATATATTTGTGTAGCCATACACTGTCAACACACAAAATGTGAAGTGATACACAATCTGAAGTGAAGAATACACAATCTGACATATTGAATTACTGTCTGAATAGGATGGTTGTGGGTACTGGGACATGAATTCAGGTAAGCACACAGACATTGAGATGATACATGTATTGTCTGGTTTCACTCATACATACACACACATCCTTCATTTGATTTCCTGCAGGTCCTAATTGGCCTAGTCAACAATTGTGTGGCCCCATCACCCTTATGCACTATGACACATCCATTTGTTTAACAACCCCTGCCATACGCACAAGACAGATGAAAGGAAAAGGCAAAGACAACTGCATTACGGCCACCCCCCCCCCCCCCCCCCCACACACACACACACACACACGCCCACACACACATACATAAAAAAGCTTCATTAAAATGATAATACAGTAGGAAGCGCTTTGGGGCCGTGCTCTCTGAAGTATACAGAGTCCTGCATTAGTTCCCACACCTCCCCGCCTGGCTGTCATCTGAGCAGACAGGTCATTTACATTTATGATAAAATGATCCTGCATTTTTTATTTGTCTTGGAAATTAAAGACTTACTTAATCATTGTGGATGGAAGAGGCCTTTCGCCCGTGTAGCCATGTGTCTCTGATTGCATTAGGAGTGATGTGGCGCGGCGTGATGGGTATTTAATAGTTCTCCTGTCCCTCTGTATCACGTCAGGGCTCTGATGCACGCAGACGTGCCGCAGCAGCTCACGCGCCCAACACACACACACACACACACACACAGAGCCCGGCTTTCATCATGAGCTTCATCATGCGGAGTTTAAACGCACAGAGGAGAGGAGGAGAGGGCCGTCTGCTCTGACAACCCACATGGAGGTGTGCAGGGGTGAGGCGGGTGGGGGATATGTGCAGGTGAGCTGGAAGTGATCTGGACAAGTAGGTGCACTGTAGGGGAACAATAGGTGAGGAGGTTGGGAGTGCTGGCTGGTTGGGTGGATATTAATTAAGGTGCACATCACATGTACCGTGATCTGTGCGGTTATATGGTGTGTGAGGGCGAGCAGCATGAGTTCGGTGAGGAGCATTTGTGACAAGTAGACTGTGAAGAGAGGCAGAAAATAATGATGGGGCTCCAGGGCTGAGAGGTGCTTAAGGGAGATCTTATCAGGTGAGACAAACACAAGTACTTGTCAAAGTACAAAAAGTAGAGTCTTACAGTCTTTAGTCTTGCAGGGGGAGGGGGGTGTGGGCAAACCTCAAGCTTAAGCGTTTAACTTCAGCAGTAATGGTCATAGAAACTGACCAAGCACTTCTCTTCACGTTTTTTTTTTTTTTGGTGAACCCAGATCAAGCATTGAGACAGAGTGGAGAGCTGGACCCACAGAGGATGTGGCAGAAGCACCCCCCTCCCCCACAGACAAAAGCCCCACATGGGCCATCTGGAAGGAGACAATGCCAATCACAGAAAAGGGTAGCAGGCTGGGCGAAATGAATGGCTTGGTCTCAGCTCTGCACATCAAGAGGCGAGCCCCACAATGCCGCGGCTTCGGCTGCCAACAGCAGCCCTCCTTGCTGGCCGAGCTCCTTTCCTGTGTGCACAGCTATGGCACGTGTGTGGTTTCCTGTCAATTCAGGAAAGTTTGGGCCAGGATGCCAACAACGCGAATGGGCAACGTGCTGGATATTTAGTCATTTCCTCACACTCTATTTTGGCTATGGTTCTCAGGGCATCTTTGTGGGGGACGCACTATAATTTTAGTTTTGTTATCCCAGAGGCACATTTGCAGCCGCTTTGTGGCCATCATTCCCCCTAAACTGTGACAATCTGGTCTTCCATTTCGAGTCATTCTGAAGCATTGACTAAGTGTCCTCAGCACGATCCAACATTTTCAATGGGGGATTATGTGTGTCAAAAGACATGGTCAGTATGCCAGATACTTATGCTGGAATGTTCATCATTTCTGATTTTTTTTCACATTGCTTCTGTATTAACTCCACAAATCTAGCCACAGAATATTAGAATAGAAGAGAAGAATCAAAACACTTGGATTAATTGGATGGATTAATTTCACCCCAAGACTTGATTTTACCTGCAGTAGCAAACCTACTAAATACTCCAAACTAAATACTACACAATTCTCACTGACAGTTCAAATGTATGATGGATTATATTCATTGGAGCTCATCTACTGTACATTTCATGGGTGGTCTGGAAAAAAAAAAAAATCACCACTCCTGGGCCCGTTCACCAAATACATCCCTGATTCCAACAGCCCGTCCTCATCATTCAGCATTAGCATTTACAACAAAAGGAAATTACGCCTTAATTCGCTTATCCTCTGAAAATGTGTGGAGCAAATCAGAAATTACACATTTTTTATGAGCAAATAAAAGCACATGCCAGCTTTTTTCAGGGGGCTATTTCGCCACACGGGTGAGCAGAAGGCTGGGCCTCGGCCCTCCATTCATGATAGTTTCCAGCTGTGGTTCAGCCATATTGTCATTTTTTTTCTCTTCCTCCCTCTCTCCTACCCCCCCCCCCCCCCCCCCTCCCTGGCTGGTATCCCTAGCAGTGAGTGTGAGGAGCAGCAGCTGTGTTGCAGTGCTGTCCCTGCCGTCCCCACACTGGGCAAACCTGCACCGCACAAGATGGGGACACTAATTACACGATGCAGGCCCACACGAGCGAGGTGACCTCATGTGGTGCGGTTTGGGGTGTATTTACAATGATGAACAATATACAATGCCACCACCAGAAATTACAGGGAAGTAGTAGCACAAAAATGTCACTCAAAAGCATCTTGTAATTTTGAACTTGTTAAAAAAGAATTTGGGCCGTGTGCACACACTTTGCCTGCCCAGATTGTAATCCCCTGAGTCTCTATTTTAGTTCATCCCCTTGGTTTTAAATAGTTTCCATGGTTATCTCTCCCATATAAACCAAAGGGGTTCATTTCCATGTTCTGAACCTGTGGCACAGCTGTCAAAATACTCTGCATTATGCCAAAACATATTTTTTGTAATATATATTTATGACAGCTTACATGACAACAGTTACATCTATTTACATGAATGGCGTGTTTGTCTTCCAATAATTACTATAAAGAAATAGTGCAATACTAACAGTTTTTAAAGCCATACAACCATAGCATCTACTTAGAAATGTAAGATAAAGTAGTTCATACGTTCATATTTTCATAGTTTCTGACTCATGTACAGCCCCTGCTGATTTGAGAATAAAAATGATCTGGCCATTCACAGACATCCCCACAATAGCCACTTTGCTATGGCAGATAACTTAACTGCTACTTAACTGGAAGCTACCCCTAAACATGACACATCCTAAAACAGTACCTACTAGGAACAACAGGGATTTTACATCCACAAATCCAACAGACCTTGTCAAAGCTGCTTATCACAATTAGCCAATAACCACTACCAGCAGTAAAGAGTGCGATTTGTGAATAATATATCATCACACTATACATTGTCATCTTGCTCAGCCCTACTTAGCTGGTGACTTTAATTAAAATCATCATCACACTATACATTGGTCATCTTGCTTAGCCCTACTTAGCTGGTGACTTTAATTAAAATCATCCCCACACTTATGTACTCCATTGACACATCTCAAAACCAAATGTGAATGTGCACATCAGTCAAATTTCTCCCTGAGACCCACTGTATGAAACAATCCAGGAAGCACAGTGTGCTGCAGAAAGTGCCCGAGCCTCTCAGCCGAGGGGCCACGGTAAAACTTTCATGCCGCCGCTGACTGTCTTACTCAAGGAGCACTTCATTCTAATGCGCCTTGGCTTTGCAAGAGCGAGAGCGAGCGCAGAAAATAAAAGCCCAGACAACTGCATTACTGTCGGACCTGTCAGCTCCTTTAAATACACGCTACATCCCAACTGCCAAAAGCCTTAAAAGCAGCGCTGGCACCAAGCGCGGCTGAGAGTGACAAAAGCAGATCGCCGGAGCTGTGATTTTGGCAAAGGAGAATGGACTTTTAAATGTATTTTATACATTCACGAGGAGTTCTTTTTGCTCCCTGTGAATCCATAATAAGTATCGTGCTGCCGACCCGGGATACAATTATCCACCCTACAGAATCTTCCCTGTCACAACGATGTCTGGGAAAGTGAATATGCTGTCAGGTGTAATGCCGTTCATATTTCTGCTCGCACAAAAACCCTGGGGTTAGCACGATGCACTGGTCCCTCAGGGACGAACAAAAGCAAGGAGGGCCGTGTGAAGGATACATTTATACATTAGATGATAGGTGTACTCTCTGGACATGCAACAAATTGTCCTGCGAGACAGGAGAAAGGAGTCTATGTAATGGAAATGGATTTCTTAGGTAACCTTGCCTTTTATCCCCGAGAGGAACATGCACTATACATCCAGGGATACAGACGCACCATAATGGGAAGAAAAAAAAAATCTATATGATTAATGTGAATTATATTTTTTGTTCGTTCATATGTTTAAAAGTGTTGCTATTCCCATCGACTGCTTATTTTCAACCCTGATCTGCACTGATTTGATCAGAACTGATCAGCTCTAATTGCAGCCATTTGCTCTAAGGTCAGGCAAATGTAAACTTGGGCAGGATAAAAATGTTCACATATTACCTTTTTTCCTCGAGGACAAACGTGGCTTCTGCTACCCCTTTCAAACTTGTGGTGAATGGTTGGAGGGTGATGGTGATTGGGGTGGTGCGGGTTGAAGAAATTTGGTGGAGGTCTGGGGGAATAGCTCCAGCTGTTTCTCAGGCTGGCTCACAACAGATGGCTGGAAGGCTCCATCGCTTTAATAAATACTCCTGTCTGACGTTTCACGCCAATATGAATACCTGATAGCCAGCACTAAATAGCCCTTGCACCAATTAGGCCGTATATTTGGACTGCATTTCAGTTTTTTAACAAGTGCATGTAAATCATGTTTAAAAAAGTCGTTGACGGAAAGGTTCAGTTAAGTAGGTTGGCATCTAAAAGCTATTTAGCTACAGTGGCATTTGCACACTTTACTGCCAAAGACACTAGATAGTGAACCTTTATAAATCCTCTACCAAAGCGCCTTCAATCAACTGAATGTACAACATCCAGCAGCATAAACACAAACAGTAAATGAAGAAAGATCGGCATAGCTGGGGAATAATACCCTGATATTCCCTCATGTGTGTGATCCCCTACAGTTCAAAGGGAATCTATTATGTTCACATTGCATTGGATTTGTTTTTGGGCAACGGAATAAATGGCCAAATTGAATAAATATGTGTCAATCTACTGGCAGGAAAACCCAAGGAGGATGAAGGGCAAAAATCAATACATGCTAGTGCTAATCTTAAAATCATTCGATATGAGATATACAAGCCTTCCTGTCTATTTTCTGTTTGCACTCTGGCACAACTTGCCATACAATGTTTTCAGGCGATGGTTGACTGACTTCTGGAGCATATAGATTTACAGCATGTTAAACACCTTTATAGACACACTGTACATTTTGCCAATCATCTCAACTCCCGGCTGATTGCTCTGTGGCCTTTGCATCAATGTGTTTATATTTGTGATGAAGGAATCACAGTGGAGCTTGTAGGCCTTGTCAGACAATCACACTGTGTAGTAGTCATCACTCTCTCTTTCTCCTCGTTCTCTTTCTCTCTCATTACCTCCTCTCTTTCTCAAACACGCACACAAACAACACACACACACTTAGAAAATGTCACCAGCTCTAGTTTCACTTGTGTATTGACTGACAGCTTCCCCCTTTACACTGTGACATAATTTCCTCATCGGAATTGAACGGTGTAATTGCTCAGATTAACATTCTTGATGAAATATTTATCCTAATACTTTTGCTGCTCTCTCCCGAACCCCTTCCAATCACAGAGAGTACAGATTGCCGCACTTGCACTTACTTATTTGTATTGTAAACAAACTTCCCTCTTTTTGAAAAGAAGCCAGACATAATTAAATCCCTTATGGTGCGGATGTTAAAAAACATACGTCTTTCAAATGGCAAACCATCTGTTCCACTACGTGCTGTTGTGAGTCCCACACTCTCCTTGCACGCAGGTCAGCTCCTGTGAAAGCCCATTAATGAACCGGGGAGACCGAGGCGCTCATACACTATTTACCAAACTACTGCCTCACAGCTCCAGCTCGAGATGTGCTTTGCCAACAAGACGAGAGAGTCAGAGTGAACGTTAAGGACAAGCAGTTTATGTGATGTAGCCTCAGGCACTCTGCTGTTTAGTACCTTGACTTAAAAACAACAACAAAAATATATCCAGTATATAATACTGCTACCTCACTTTTGTTCATCATCAAAACAAGAAAGATGTAAGCACAATTTTACAAATAACACAACAGCAAATCACCATTAATTATTTCTAGTTGTGATTAATTAGTATAATAATGAGCACATAATCAAGTGACACCAGCTGACTGATCTGATACGGCCCAGTCACAAAGCAGAGAAGGAAAGCAGAGTGTTACTGACATGGAAGTCAGACACCGCAGTCATTTACAGCAACCTTCTCCCTGAGTATCTATTGCAGCACTGAGGTAAAAACATTCCCTTTCCCCTCACTTTCCCCATCTGACCCACACAGCTATCCCATCCACCGTCCACCAGACATGAGACACTCAATGCACAGCCATCAATGACCGGCTATGCATGTCATCTCTTTCCGAATAATTTACCAGCAGCAATTAGCCTGACTGCCGTTGTCATCTCTGAGCTCTGTGATGTCTGTGGCAAGTCGAGTTAATGTATTAAAGAGACTAACAGTCTGCATTAAAATATATATGCATCACTGGTGATTACCCCTACCCGATCTCAAATGAAAACAACATTCGCCTGACAAATTAGAAACAAACCTGTTTGACAGCTCCCGTTAGCTAAGAACAAATGTGAGACATCGTAAATTGTTTGACACACTTTCATAAAAGCAAGTGAAGGCAACCCATCCTTTAGCATGCGGTAATGGCCCCTCGTTGTTAGATTCAATGGAAAAGGCTATTCATACTGTTGTGTGATTGAAAAGAAAATTGAATCCTTTTGATGTTATAAATGTGTCTATTACTGCATTTGCACACAAAATTTCTATGGAAATTATAGAGAAAAGAGTGAATCTCTGAAGGAAATGCTTAGGAATGACATATTGAATTCTATTCCAGTCTGAATATCAATATTCTGTATGCCCACCAGAATAACTCCAAAACCATATGATTTTTCACTGTGATGTCAAGAGCGGATAGGTTGAAAGACCAAAATTGCAATACTATACATAAAAAAACGTTAATGCATAGATATTTCCTTTTGCTGTGATGTACAGCCTTCACCATTTACCTTAAAGTTATGGGCAAGCCACTCTACAGCCTTTCTCTGGGTCCTACTGCAATCATGTTCTGCCCTGCTTCACAACAAATGGGATTAGACACTAGACAGGCTATGTTATTGTACACCACATCCAAATTAAAAGAGACTATGATGACATTATCAACACAGAGGTCTGACATGAAAACACAAAAAATCGACTATATATGGACGCAAAAGATGTCTGAGGGTGTTAGTTATGTACAAGCCAGAGTAATAAGGCATATGGGGAGTGCACGTTAGATATGAGATATATGGAGAAGCTATGATTAATATCCACTACAGAAGCACATACCAATCCCTTGAGGCTAGAACAAGTACAGCTACAAACAGATATACAAAACATGGCATGAATGAGTGACAAACAGATAACATATTCAACCCCCCCACCCCCCAAATTAGAAAACACCCATCATGCAACTCCTTGTGTTTACGTGGGTTCACCATGAAATGCACCTCACAACTGAGTGAACTCAAGATGCACAAAACCAAAGCCTTATTTGATTATCTTAATGAACGTACTCAGAGCTGTTCATCTGTGATTCCATTTGAAGTTTCAAGACGGCGTTAAGGCATTCTAAAGTACAGTACCATCACGCCTCAGCCATAATCACGGACATATTCAAATGAAACAAATCGTCAATTGCACAAGCAAGCAAGCAACTATGAGCGTGTGAAGCAAGGCGTGCTTGCAGTCCTCCACAAAGTGTCGGCGGTTAACAGATCGGCATGTCTGATGTGGCACACAAAAGGTATAATAATTGCTTCGATTCAAAGCCGGGCACATTATAATTCATCATTTGCACCACAGATCAAAAAAGATGAGTTTGCATTATGCTCATGTGCATTGGCTTTCGGAGGCTAAATTTGCTGGGCATGTTCAGTAAATAAAATAAGAGAAAAAAGAAAAACAGATGGCAGCCCATTTTTACTCTCATTACTAAAGAAGATGCGCAAAAGTTTCCAGCCCACGGAACATTAAAACCAAAACATCAGAAAGATTAAAAACAAATCATTCTGAGCGCCGGGAGAGTGGGACGTGAGGAATATGAGCACTAATGAATAATTTCAGCACCCCCCACCCCCCCACCCCTGTAGTCCTGACAATTTGATCATTTGCTATTGCATCTGATGAAAATGCCTACAACTCTCCCTCCACCCCTCCATCACCTCCACAAGCACCCACCCACCCTCAACTGTAAATGGGGAAATTAAGCGTCTGATCCTGACTCTCTGTCTCTCTCTCTCCGCTGGCATCTCTGATAAATGGCAGGGGCAAGTGGTGTCTGCCTGTCTCACTCCATCCCTCTATCACTTGGTCTCTCTTTTCGCAAGGGTGAGAAAATATAGCGACACAACGGAGCACTGTTAAGACGTGGGGTGGGGTGGGGAGTTTGAGGGGGGATTGAATGGGAGGGGGGATGCATGACCCAGACATGAGAGGAAGTTAATTAGCATGTGATTAGCAGAGGGGTGATTGAGTGGCTATGTCCTGTCACTGTACAGCTGATGCCATCTGAGGAGGGTGCAGGTGTCAGAGTAGCCCAGGCCTGTGAACGCAACTTTCATACTCTCACTATCTATCTCTCCTCTCCTCTTCTCTCCTCTCCCTCGTCACATTTGCATCTGCCTTTTCCACATCATCACACCGATCATCACAAACTCCATTCTTCATTTGCAGTTATGCCAGCGCCTGAGTGATGAGCCAGTAATTCTGTCTGGAGCCTTTGCAAATTGGTGCCCCTCATACTGCGTGTTCAGACTGGTACCATAATGTAGGAGACATAAAGAATAAGGGCTTTGAGGTGAGCAATCAGCTACACTAAGTGAAGGCCCAACATGACTCTTGTCAGAGTTTCGGCATTTATTTCTACTGCTTTCCACAGAAGAGCATGTTATACTCAAAAAAGCTTATTCGAGTCGATTTTTAAAGTTTACCACAAAGCATCTTTTCTCTGCAGATGTTTTGCCTGGATGTTCTTGTAAGGACAACCACAGCAGCAGTGAGGTTAATACAAACAGCAGATGTAGCCACAAATCTCTACAAGTTCAGGGGCACTTGGCCTTCCAGCAGCTACTGTATACGGGCTCCGTACTGGTTGAGCTCGCTGAATGGTGTGGGTGATGTCTGTCTGAAAAATACAATCCAATAAAGTTCAGTGGCGAAGACGCTGCAAAGCTGACCTCATTAGTTTTCATCCTGCTTGTGAGAGGCGTAGTCAGACAGCCATGGTCAGACGGCCGGCCATAATGGCTGCCTTGGTCCGGCTAATGGCAAGAGCAGAGACTCAGGGCTTGGACTGAGAGGGAGCTAAACTAAGCAGAGACATCTGGTCCAGCACACACACACAGACACACACACACATACACCAAACCTCTGAGTCTGCACAAGTGCCTCTTTAGTGTTTACAAAGCTCATTGCCCTTTATATGCAGCATCCAGTACATTTTGGGAAGCGGGCACTTAGGTCCCAAGAATAAGAGATGATCCTCAAGTAGATGTTGCCATAAAGGTGTGACCTCTCTCTTGAGGTGAACTGGTGGTGTAGTGTAATAAGCTTTATGACAAGAGTAACAGAAATAAAATATATATTTGTTGTGTCATCATTCACATAGGGTAATCTCTAAAAGCAAATCAAGTATTAATACAAAAAAAAATGCACTTTTGCGCATATATGTCAGCCTGCATATGTAATATGCACTTGCTTTCACACACTCACTCACTCACACACACATGCACAAAGACAGCACAAACTGAACAAGGTCTGTCAAGCAGGGTAATTACACATTCATCACCTCCAAGACACAGTGCAGCGATTGGATGCCCTCAGCAAAATGATGGGTGTCAGTCTAGTATTAAACATTTCATTAGAAGAAAGTGATTATGTTAAATGAATCAACGCCAAAGCCGACACCTTGGCCGTGAAACTGCGGAAACATTTAGAATGCATTTCCATCTCACATTAAGAACAAGTGTGTGTGTGTGTGTGCGGTGTGTAGAGGGGTGGTAGGTGGATGGGGGGTGGGTATGCAAGGTTGGATGCACAAAGAAACTGATTATCAAGTTTTTAATCCAATTAATTTCTTGGCGCAACAGAATGCTGAATTCATCAACCAGGGTCCCACCCGGCTTACTGTGTGGATCCAACTGTGTGTGAGCACTCTGATTAAGTTAAATTGAGACACAATATAATAAATATAAATTGACTCGAGAGACAAGGCAGGGTTCATTTCGCATGATGTTGTTCTTCAGAGCAACAGCTTGTTTGTATTAATGACAGCGCACTGGTAAACAGTCCTAGGGATTTGTCTGATGCCGTTGCCCACTGAGTTGTGCGATACGATGTCACAATTCCATGATTAAAATGCTCTTCAATGCTACAAAAGCGCCCTCTCTGTGAGGATAACTTGCGACGATATTGGGGCCACCCGAATGTAACAAATTAAACAGAGGAAAATATCTAAATGTCTCTGTTCCCATGTGTTCATGTTCAAATAAACTGATGGCACAATAATTTAATCATATGCCAGCTGGAATATTGCTAAATTGATTTTAGTTAAATTGACACAGAATACCAAATGAGCCAACCAAGCAACTTAAATGAAAACGAGCTGGGATAGATGAATTGCAACTGAAATACAAAGATTAGCATTTTTTTTATATATTTACTCTGACAAACAGGTGATATATCATACAGTTGTGCTTGCTTTTCCCCACACTTAAGAAAACCATAAACTATAAACTACAAAAATAAGTTGTTGTTTATGGTGTTTACCCATTCAAATAACCCTGCTCTCACACAAGTGACACCACAACATTCAAATACATTTTCATTTTCATTTATTCAATGTATTATGTGTGCTGATGTATGAAAAAAACATCCTCATTTACATGAACTATCTAAACTCGTCTTTTTCTTCAACTTGTCTTCTGCTGAGCTGTGGGAGGCTCTAAGATTCGACAGGAGGTAGTTGAGAAGGAGACTATTGTGACATCCTCTGCATCTCCATCACGGAGGTCAACCTAATTTTATGTTCAGCAGAAAAACAAACCTGACCCCTCTGCAGTTCATACAATTCCACATTGATTTTCTATAGAGACCGAGGGCTTAATAAATTTAGCAACAGTATCACGACCAGGTGGTCAATCATTGTCCCATTTTCAAAGGGCCTGATGAGTGCAGCGTTACAGCAGAGGAAAATAGACCATTGTTCTGCTTAATTACAGCATGTCAGTGACAAGAACATATTTGCATTTTAAACAAGCACTTAATCTGATTGGGGAACAATTGCTATAAATTTCATTAAATATGCACTATGTGGAGGGCAGTGTGGTTCCTCACTCTGACTGAAGTAGCGTTATTTTTGTATCTCTCCAGCAGATAAACTAGCCAAGGCCTTGCCAGCTCGCAGCCAGTCATATTATTCATCTTCAAGTTATTCTTACATGTATGTTTATTTATTTTTTGTTGCCCTGCATAGTTTCTTGATTCATTCTCCTTATCAATGATTAATTTCTTCTCTGCTCGTCTTCAAGGTCCTTCTCCCTTTTTTCTACAAGTTCACTCAGGACATTGAGAGTCTGAAGAGCGGAAGGGAGACAGAGAGAAGAAGAAATGAAACCAGACGCCCAAATCAAATCTGTGCCCTAACAGTTTACGACTGCTTTCTTACAATTTCCTGCAGTCAATTTAAAGCGGGCCTCGGCGCTTCCTGCATATCTAAAAACCTCCTCAGTGTCTTTATCTACAATTCCACTTATGTACAGATCACTGGAGAAACATCTGCTCCTACACTCGCCCCTCTATGAAGTGATGTTTTGCAATATACCATTTAATTTTTAATGCCGATATTCAGTTCTCCTTCAAAACACAAGAACTTTCGTAGAGAGGCGCCTTTTGATGACAACCACACAGGCTCCAATAGGCTGAGAAAATATGGAATTAGTGGAGATAAACACAACGATAGCAAGCAAACAAGCACTGCGTAAACATTTGGGATCTGTACAATGCAAATATACATACTGTATTTGGTGCCAAAGAGACCCATGGGAGATAAGAGAAAAGGCTTCTATTATCACCTGGCTAAAAGCTGAAAAATGTTTATACATACTTCGTCATTTGAAGTATTGATGAGGAAGAGCAGCTATTAAAAGTAAAACTAAGGGACATTAACACCACATCAGACTACAAGTGATGAAATATCCACTCTCTCTATCTCTGTGGTGTATGTACTGATTGCCAGATATAGAGTGCAGAGAACAATGTGCTTAAATGCAAAGGATTTCATGGCCAATTTAAGCATCATATGCATCTTACACTGTCGCCCAGGTGCCCTCTACACAAGCATGCATGTGTGTGCCATGCATGTGTACTGTTTGAAACACAAACACACACACACACACACACACACACACACACACACACACACACACACACACACTCACACACACACACACACAGAGCCCAGCCAGAATCTCAGCACCTGTCCAACAAAGAGAAATGTTTTGAAATGAGCATTTGCACACAATTACACTCGAGAGGAGTGCTGCCATTGTTACCCGGCAGTTCTTCCTTATCCCGTCAGATGAGAGCAAGTTGTCATGCACCTGCATCTGCTCATACAAGATGGGCTGGCTCGCCGCCAAAACAACCCACTTCAGGCACCGCCAAATGCAGCAGTACATATTGATTTGCCGTACAGCATAATAGGCCATCAGTCTAATTATTACTGAGAGGACATTGTTCTGGATTCTTCTTCTTCTACCTTCCTGGAGAATGGCAGAGACAAGAAAGAATGACTCATAATGCATAAATATATAGATTTGCATAAATTCAATACAATGCCCTACACTGTGGATTGTACACCTCTGTCTGGAAGTTTTTCCACTTTCTCTTTCTCTCTCTTTGTGTGTGTGTGTGTGTGTGTGTGTGTGTGTGTGTGTGTGTGTGTGTGTGTGTGTACATGGACGTCTGTACTGTATGCATGTTTGTGAGTCGTCCTGAATGATAAACATCTCCCCTCTGCCCTCTGTGATCAACACTTGTGAGGATCAGCAGCCTGATATTTGAGCTCCTCTGTGTCTGTGTCCAAATGATTTATACAGTACATTGTGAAACCTGGCAAGCACTTCAGAGGGAGTAGAGAAGTAGCTTCCTCAGTCTTTGGATGGACTTTAGGTGGAGCTCATCAAAGACTACTGAGGATGAATAAAAGAATGTACCACTAAGCTCCTGCCTCGGTCTTCCCTCAAAGTACTAGACAGATTGTGTGTGTGTGTGTGTGTGTGTGTGATTTGAAAAAATACATTTGCGAATATATATTTGTGAATTATAGGAAGTATCTCTGTAGAGTGTTCACTGCTACTGTAATTGTGCAAAATATGCAGTCAAAGACAGTACTGTCAATGTATGAAAACTATAAATCTGAACTCTAAATCCGCAGGCAAACTTGTGACTTCAGACAGACCCTATATAATGCGCATGTCAGATGTTCACCTCCCCAACCATGTAGATGTAGGTAATACATAATCCCCATACCACATTCGATCAAAATGTTGAGGCCTCATAACATGCAGTGGATAAAGCTATGTGGCCTTGCTCTGCTGGGGAGCGCAGCGATAAAGCCTGGTACAGGCCAGTGGAGGCATGAGGCCAGGGATGAGAACAGACGCCCTGCTGGAGGTGTAGTACTTTCAGCCCAACCCCCCAGGAGACCATGGCAGAAATATGGCTAAGCACCAGACAGGCTTATGGGAAAACGTCGGAAGCCATGAGACGAGCGACAAGAGCAGAACAAACTGTCAACTGTGTGCACATCTTTCAGGGCATTTTGGACATGTTGGTGGTTAGGACCAGACATTCGTCACTGCCTTGTTTTTGTGTTTGTGTTTGCAGGCAGGTTAGGGTGCGTTAGCTTAGGTCAGGTTAGACGAATAAGTTAGGGTGAGGTCACTGGTGGGTTTTATGAGAAAACCCGTGGCCAGGGCTTCCCAGTGGCTGAGATATGAGCGCGGGGCAAGTACACATGTCCAAGAGTCAGTGGTCAAGCCCTGCACACCATGTTTCACTGAATCAGGGCTCTCAGCGCCGGGCACTGAGGAATGCATGGGACTGTTTGTGTTGGAGTCGTCTGAATCCAGTCTTAAGCCCATTTCCTCATACCCGACATGGCGATGGAGCTCGCCCACCCAAAAAAAACGAAGTTTCTTTCAGACGGCGTCTCAGCAAAAACTTCTGCTGCTGAGAGGGATCATAAAGCACTATTCAAACATATCTAACCCCCCTAAACAAGTCTGCTCTTATTATTTCCACTGTAGGCTTAAAAAAAAACCCTGAAGGAATACTGTACTATCTTTCAAGGGAGAATGCTGCTGGCATTTAAACGAAAACAAGTTTATAAATATAAGCTAGCTACAGACAGACATCTTCAGGCTAGACTCTTTTATGGAAGCGTTAAAAGGGCCTCTTCTGTCACAATGAGACGAACATAGCAAACTCATATCAGCTGTCTGAGAGCTTTTTTGACAAACACACACACACAACTCTTTCTGAAGCTCCCGAGAAGGCTGAGTAAAGCATCTGTGGAGGGTTCTGGAGCACAGGCTATCGAGGGCAACACGGCCCATTCTAAGGCCGGTGGCGACGCGGGGACATTCGGCGTCCCTCAGCAAATTTGCAGCTCTGAAGAGGTGACAGCTTTATTCATGTGGGCAAACAGTGGGGTAATCTCCCCGAGAAATGGGCTTTGTGTTCGCGGGGGTCCCAGCAGAGTGTCCCCGGGATCTTTCAATCTGAGGCCGGCCTTGTGAACAGAAAGCACACACAGAGGCAAAGGAGGGCCAATTCCCAGCCTCCCTGCCCCCAGTAGTCCTCTACAAGCCAGCGCTCCACTCTGCACTGCACACCCCCACGCTCTGTTTTCTTTGGCATGCCCGCACATCCACGACAACTCCAGCAATTAACTTTCTATATAGACACACACACACACACACACACACACACACACACACACACACACACACACACTCACACTCACACTCACACTCACACTCACACACTCACACACACACACTCACACACACACACAAAATGAGATAGTTTACTGCAGCCAGGCAGGTTAAACCCAGCAAAATGGGTGAAAATGGAGACACAGAAAGCTTTGACGTGGACATAGACATGGCACAAAGAGGGTATTGTTCAATATTACATTAAAATGTTTTTTACAAGCAGTTGGAAGTGGTCCATGTTGAGCAAATGTGTACAGAATAGGAGTGCTGTGATATTTGATCACACACAAAAAGACTTTTGTAATGGCTATATAGCAGATGTTTCCATCTGAAATGACACAGCGTATAGGGACGTTTTTATCAGTGTTGTACAAGCCAAGAACTTGATGTTAGAACTGTTATACCAGTGAAGATGTGAACGGCCCCTCATGAAAAATTCTACCAATCTCCAGATTAGCGAGATACTGAAACAAACTCCTTAAATTCTGGTTTGATTGATAATGTCTTTCAACAGCTCAGAGTGGTATTAGTACAGAAGATTATAGTCTGATGATTTTGGAGTTTTCACTAGTATTAGTAAAACATTCTACTTAAAGTTAATGTACATGTCAGACATGTTGAGCCCTACATGCTTAAACTTAAAGAGCAGGAACATACACCCGTGAGCGAATGTGAGGATCTAGGTTCCGCCCAGGAAAGGGCCGGAGCGGATGGGGACTGATTTGTCAGACGCACGAGCGATCGAGCGAGCAAGAGAGGGAGAAAGCACGGGTGCGTTGGAGCACTTGAGCCCTGTCCAGCTGGATGAGAGAGCGCTTCTCATCAGCAGCTTTCAACCCAGGATGCTTCTCTATTTTTGCTCTTTGTTTGAGTCTCTCCAGAACCTCCCACCACTTCAGGCGCACTGACGCAGGGGTAGGTGTGCCAAGTGGTTTTCAATTCAAAATTACAGTCCTTTCTCTCTCGTTTTCCCTCTCTCTCTTTTTTTGTCTTTTCCACGTGTTATTGGAAAGAACGTGAAATTCATAATGCTGGAGCTTTAGCCGAACAGGATGTTCGGGGCAGCCGGCCAAAGTGTCCTCTTCTGTCTAAAATAATACAAAAAGGAAACAACAACAACAGACTAAATTATATTACAAGACACAATGCATCAATCAAGATTGCCTCAGTAATGACTGTGAGTGGATTAATAGGTGACAGCTAAAAGGCTATTGCCGGGATGAGACACACCTGATCCTGTACCTCCAGAGGAACCGCAGAATAAATATTGGTGGTTGGTCTCAGAGGCTCTCACTACATCCTCTGAGGATAACATAATATACACTCATAAGAAATGACATGCAGTCACTGTTTATAATGCATCTGTCTCCTCACTGGGAAAAGGCCTTGGAGATATGGCTATATCTAAGAAAAGTGAAGTATCTAAAAAGAATGGCATTTTTTTGCTGAAGTTTGTTCAATGCCTTTCAGACTGATTAAAATACACTTTCAATACACAGACGTATCAGTCCAAAGTCGGTTGTTCCTCGTCTGGAAAATCAACTGCAGAATATACAGCTTTTAATGTGTTCATTTAAAAGTGTATTTTTTGAAAATTGAGTCCGATTGGCTAAGTGTTCTGTGTTCTTGAGACAAATTAATTCCAAACATAATCAGGGCAGGACTTAAGTCATTGACATGTGATTTATTCATATCATAAAGCATGCAGACCAAACAGGAAATGCCAAATAGAAAATGTATTATTTGAGGTCAATAAATGAGGGGCTGGATTTCAAAAGTGCTGACCTGCATGACTGCAACGTTAACCATGTTTTCAAAGAGTGCCATTAAAATATACTACAGGCTCGCTGTTTACTGTGGGGCTGAAAAACAAAGTATGGCAGAATTAATTGCAGGCTCGCTCAAGTGTCCATCACCAGAGAATCCTAATGCTGTTTGAATTTTTTTTAAACTGAATGCTAATGTCATCTGCATTAAAGATGTATGGTACAGACACTGGACTCTGCCCTTAATGCATATAACATAATTAGACAGAGTAGGCACAGTCTGACTGGACTTGACAAAATGTGTAGCCTCTAAGTTTGTGGTTTCTATTGTAAGTTTACAAATAAGTAGTCCTTACTGCATGAGACAAAAGCTCAAGATCTGCTCTGAAAAACATGTGCTTCCCTCTCATAATATGAAAGCCAACCTCCCTGCTCTTACAGGGTATCATTTGATGACTTCAAAACATTTCCTCTGTTATCAAGCGGCTTAAATCTACAGTATAATAATTAAGACTTTGTAGCAGTGAAAATGGGATTTTCCATGAAAGCCACAGCAAACACAGTTCCAACAAAAAGACTTCCTACCCATAATTTTTGTCAGCTTTGACTTTACGAGAGCCAGCTTGTTGTGAGGGGACGCGCCAACTTCAGATCTCAGTGCTAATTGTTTTCTAGCCTAGCTGAGGGAAAGCTGGGACACTGCTAATCTTCCACTATGTTATTCTGGCACAATGTGGCACATTGGTGGAGTATATGGCAATGGCTGTAAATATCTATTAATCACTGGGCGATCTGCAATTAGAACAGTACTGCAGAGGGCCTTTGAAAATGTTCCAATTTGGATTTTTCTTTCTTTTACTTTCCGTGGTCCATTCCCACCCACACTGAGCGCTGTCACACAATGTCAAGTTAAAATGGAAAGACACACAGTGATGCATCACAGCTTACTGACATTGTGCATGGATCTCAGATTTGATTGAATGTCCCTTGTGCTGTTTGCAGCCCAGCAGGATAACTATTGAGGTGCAGCATGTCTCTCTCCACTCAGCCTCCGTCAGCGAGCGCGCTTGTCTGTAATTTCCTTTCCGAGGCTCTCGCGTGGCTGTGACAGTCCCTAATCGCACCTCTTCTGTTGCTGAGAACAGCGGGCCCAGCGGCCCACCACAAACACCCATCAGTCACCGCCAATCTGCAGCCCCCCGCCCCCCAATCCGCTTGATGTCAACCGGAGCATGTAGACAACAGGTCGTGACACACATGCGAGAAACAGACCCTCTGCCGGCGGCATAAATCCTGCTGGCACTCTCCAACCTCCTTGGATCCCTGCTTTACAATAACACCATTCAAACAAACCCACAAGCCTTTTCATCCCCTCCCTGTTCAAAGGCCTTGATCAATATAGCATGTTCCACGTACGGCTACCACAAAGGCAGAAATACTGTATATGTAAACTTTTGTTTTACACGCAGTGTCTTTGGAATCAACTTCAAATGGAGGATACTTCAAACACAGGAGCCAGAGCACTTTGATCTGCCTCTGAATGCAATAAAGTTATGTTGCATTAAATTTTAAAAATGGGACTGGAAGAAGAAAAAAAAAACAGGAGACTGGTGAGAAACCTGGTATTGAAGTAAAAGTTGTACTCCTCCAGCAGACAAGATAAGCTTCATTAAAGCACAATGTGTCTTTAGAAGCCAAACAATCGATCGCTGGCATAGACAGAAAACCTCAATGGATCAGGCTATGGATTTGAATAAACAGCTCACCAACACAGGGGTCCTTGAGTCTTAGAGAAAACAAGACAGAATCAAATAACTCAAATCTGACAAACCACGAAAATCTTTTTTTGCAGACAGGGAATTATGAGGGAAACCAGGGCTAACATGTAGGTATTTATGGTCTCTGGTATTCTGGTCCAACAATGTAATGCCAGATCATATGACATGTACATTTGACTTTACATTTTTTTTTCTTGGTCTGACATGTTCCTTTGTGTGGCTACATTTCACATTACAAATGACTTCAGCCCCCATCTGGACAATTTATGTGGTTATGTTGGGTTTTAGACAATTAATCTCATCTGTTTCCCAGCATGTCTGTGTGAAGACCCATGAGCTGCCCACCAGCATCATGGCGCTTTGAGACATGACAGTTTTGGGACAAATACAGTGATTTATCAGTAGGGTGTTTTTAACCTTCACAAATCAAAAACACAACATATTACAGTGACAATGCAACAATGAGCAATGTCAGAAACAAATCCATATGTCCATGAGTGCTGCTGTTAGAGCCCTAACTAAGTCAGCTTTCAATGGAGGACATAGAAAATTTAAACTATTTGGCCAAATTGAGATATGAATTAGTGAAATTTGCCAAAGACCATATACAAAATGTTCAAGGAACTACTACAATGACCTGAGAACATTTAGTATAATTATCTCAAGTGATTTGCAAGAGTACAACACCACCCCCCCCCCCCCCCGTCTTTTTATGTCATTGTCATTCGCCAAGCACTGAAACCCCAAACACCACTGCACAAGTACAGCTGTTAACAGATTAGAGAGTCCTTGCGATTGGAGGTAGGTCTGTATTAGTGGTGGGGATCTTTTTCCATTAGTGTATGATGAAATAATGATAAGCTGGTGAATTTTTACTGTGACATTACAGAGGAGGGAGCCCATGACCCACTTAAAGCTTTCACATCCCATACGGATCTACCCTTTGATAGGCATTTCAATGCAGACACTATTTGACAGTCACTTTTGGGTATTAAAATATGCCTCTCCATCACTTTTTTTCCCTCCCCATATATGTAGGATAAATGGGGGGGGACATGCAGATGTGCGGTCTAAGGTGAATGTGACTGAGTGATGCCTCCTATAATCTCTTGGACATGTTATTCTAGGGGTGGATATGAGGGCTGTCTTATGAAACATTTATGGAGGGAAGAGGGGCTTGGGGCCAGCAGGAAGAAAGAGAAAAGACTGATAGAGAATGAAGGAAGGAAAGAAAAAGGGATGAGTGGAGAGGTTGCTAGAAGGAAGGAACGGTAGAATTAGGAATGAGAGAGAGTGCATACGTATAGATAAATACATTAATAAGGCATCGCCGGCGAATGAGCAGTCATCGAGAGGCAGCTCAACCATGTTATAATATATAAAATCATATACCGCATGCAAGAGCAATATGTGCAGACATGGTGGCTTTCTGAGTTGAAGCCATGGAAAATGAAACGCCTTGTGTGACGTCCAAGAGATGGCACATTATTAGAGTGCCTGTGTGTAGTTTTTGATTGTCTATCAGACAGGTGGATAGTTAGGCCACAAGTGCAAGCCAGATTAAATATCACACCAATTACACTGGCACTCTCAAACACACGTGCAAATGCATGTACAAACACAGGTTCATGGACATCGACACACACACCGACACACACACTTTTTTTGCTTGCCAAAAGCATTAAACATGCTTTGAAAGCTTAGGGAAGCTTTGAGAGTGATCACTCCTAACACAAAGCCCTGAGGGTGAGATCTCACACAAAGCCTCTAATCTGCCTCTGCGTTCCTGCACATCCCCATACTACTTGCGCGCACACAGGCACAGAGGCACACACACACACACACACACACACACACACACACACACACACACACACACACACACACACAGCCCAGGAGCTTCAGCCCCCTTGGTCCCACCCATGATTAGACGCGACCTTTTCACATGTCATTTCACACAGCATTCGCCACAAGCCACAAGCCCGCGATCTTATGGGCCGCGATGTTTGCATTGCACCGCACATACTGATTAGCTTAATTGTCCTTCCAAGCTTCCCAAGGCCTGAGCACTGTAGCCGCTGTAATGCATATTGGCTGTGATAGGAGCATTGGACGAGGGGAAGGGAGAATTTAAGGTCACGCTGAAAGCCAAGTTATTGTAATGGGGATTTAAGGAGGGTCAAAACATTTGACAAATGAGATCAAATCATGTCTTACTGTAAGAGAAGGGGGTGGGGGACTCAAGTAAATTTGCGTGCATTAAATGCAATTTGGACTGTTTTCTTATCTCTTGTTATTACATCCATCCTTGGTGATGTTGGTATCCTTCCAGCACAGAAGAGGATGGAGTGTGTCGTAGGGACCATGGGAACAAGCCCTTGCGTTGTTTGTCTGTCTGTGTGCATTGGTCACTGAAAGAAAAAAAAACCTGCTCCTCTTTCTCTCTCTCACTGCACTGCCTCAAAGTCTGTTCCTATCTGTCTCTCTCTCTCTCTCCCCTTAAGTTCTGCCCCCACCCCACCCATCTCTCTCTCTCCCTGTTCCTGTCTCTCTCTCTCTCTCTCTCTCTCTCCCACTGCCGTGGAGTCTGTCCCGGTCTCTCTCTGTCCGGGGCCTGTGGCTGGTGTCCGGGGGCTGATATAGACCAGGGGCTGGTGTGAACGCTCTGCAGACTCAGCTCTCTTGAGGGAGGCAGAGAAGAGATGGTGGGGTGGGGTGGGGGTAGCCTCTCTCCAGACAAGGTCAGTTCTGGCTCTGGTCATTATCCTCGCACCATGCCAAAGACCGGATTCACATGCAATAACTATTACAGCCCTGGCACACAGGCCAATTGCAGGCAGCAAAGGGCAAACGGCATGGGGACACTGGCAAGAGGGTAGGGAGGGCTTAGGGAAAGTCAGGTTCGCTGAGGTCTTGTCACAATAACAAATGAGACTTGTTTGCATTCAATGTCATCATTGACAGAGGTAAATGGGGAGAAAGAAAAAGAGAGAAAATAGAGAGAAAGAGAGAGAGGAAGGAGCTGAGAGGATAAAAAAAGATACTGAATGAATTTAAAACACACCCAGACACTACACTGTATATGCTGTATGTATTAGAAATATTTCAAATCACACTCAGACATTATAACTAATTATCGGGAGTGTCTTCATGTTTAAAAAGTTCAAAAGATCACACCACACAGAAAGTGAATCTGTCACAAGTGAAAGGTCTGCCCCACACCCTCTCTCACCCCTCATGTGTGATCACACAGATCAGACAGTAAGGAGAGTGTGACCAGGCCAACCTCAATCTCACTCAAACCATCTCACTCCGAGGTAAAGCCTCTACAACATACAAACACGCACACACCATAGAGCAGCAGGTCTTCTCAGATGATTCGTGTCTGTAGCCTGGAGCTGTGAGAGGACTGGGAGAGGTGAGTGCGGAGGTGTTTGAGTATAACCTGCTCCATCTGGCTGCTACCAGAGAGAGAGAGAGAGAGAGAGAGAGAGAGAGTTCACCAGGAGCTTGCTAAGCAGCAAGCAGGCCAACCTCATATATAAACAACCCAAATGACACATCTATCATTTAGGGAAGAGACAACAAACATTGAGGTCCACAGCTCTTCACAGTATGTGGACAGACTCTGACCAGCCAGAGACACACACACACACACACAAACAAACACTCAAGCCTCTTCAGAGTAATCTAACAGGCGCTACCTCACCTACTCAAAATAAAAGAGAAAAAAATATTATGTGAAAATATTATTTGAAACAGCAGTACAGGCATTATTTTGAATCTGTAAAGTGCACTGTCTATGTGTTTTCAATATCATGTGTTTTTTTCCCTCACAGGTGATATCTCCCAGCTCTATCGTGAGGGGCTCCTCGTCCAGCTCTTTCTCTCTCACTCTCCCACTTGGCCGCCCCTGTCTGGCCACACAGGGGTGATCAGCTGGGAGGAAATCAAGCCTCACTCCAAATTTCCTCTTGACTGATTAAGATAAACTGCTTTTCAGCCATGGTTACCCCCAACCAATCAATTAAAGCAATCAATTAGAGGCCTGCCGGCTGCGCCTTTGGTAATTGAGGGTTGAATAAACATGGGGCTGCTGAAACAGAGGATGAAGCTATGACAAAGGCATAACCGCCAGAACCCTCTCCAATGAAAAAAAAAATGCCCCCCTCTCTTCAATGGAAATAAGCTGGTATTGTAAAACATCACCAACACAGGGGCTGGTCCTGCCTTCCTTCGCTGAACCTTGCTGGGTGTTCCTAGGTTTCCTTCTGCCTGAAATGGTGCCCCAGGAAGTTAAATATTAAATATCGTTGCCAGGCCTTTCCAACTGGGCTACGGCCATGGGTTTTTCCAAAATGCCTGTTTTATTCAAAAACGATGGCGGGTGCCAGCCAAGCCCACTGTGAAAACACGCCGCATGGCAGCAGCAAGAAGAGACTCTTTGGTAAGCTGAGCCTGGCATCCAACCCTGGTCTCCCAGTGGAGGTGTGTGCTCACTCGCCCAGCCACCCCATCCAGTGACAAGCCCTGTGCATTCAGACTAGGTTACAGGCATCCACAAAGGTCAGAAAAACACTAACGATACTGTGCACGGAGATGTTTTCGGAAGATACAGTAGCTTGTGTTTACAGACATAGTGGTTCCTGTGTTTTACACAGATCGCAGGGTTTAATATGCCTTCAGTGTGTCACATTTACAGTTCTTAAACTTTAATTTCCCACTTTGAAAAAAAGTGTACTATTCCTCTAAAACATGTCTGTTTGGCAAAAACTAGTGGAAAGTGGAGGACGCCTCAGGAAGCCACTGATATCACCACGACAAACACCCCTTTACGTTTGTGTTTTTATGGCAGTCTTTTAGCTTTTTACTGCAAGGTTTTACTTGCTGGCAGACTTTTAAAGACGGGGGCTGTGCGTTTGGTTTGAATTAGTTAGCTTTTGTTGAGGTTCGATGATTGTAACTCCTATGGGTTTTCCAAGTTGGTGGTGGGCAAATAAAAGAATATGAAATGGAATCCCCCTGCTTCCTTAGTGACTACCTGGCTTTATGAAGTGATCCACCAAGAACGTGCCTGACATTGGGGGAGGGGGTGGAAATTGAAGACAGAAGGTGGCGTGATGGCTCCTCGTTTATGCGTTCGGGATTCGCGTGACCCCTCTTCATCAGAAGGTCAGCCTTTTACATGCCTGCACTGTTGGGGTGAGGATCTGAGCCGAGCCTTTTTCCTAAAGGGTGCTTCCGTGTGTTGATCAGTCTCAGCAGGAACCTGGGCCTGGGACTGGGATATTCATGCATATCAGTCATGTGTGTGTTTCACTGTGTGTTTCTGTGAGAGAGAAAGAGAGAGAGAGAGAGCAAGAGAGAGAGATGCCAAAGGTCTACTCATATCGTCTGTGTTCATGTTTAAAGGTATAATCCCACAAAGGGCACATGGACAAAATTATTAATATTTTTTTATGTGTACACAGGCTAAAAACTATCCACATAGATGTGATGTATTTTGTACAGTGTTTATATTCTAGAAGGCTACAGCAAACACAGTACAATGGCTTTCTTACTGAACTATCCTCAGGGAGCACAGTGCCTTTAGCCGAGAAATTAAACGGCACGAAGTCAAAACAAAGCTAAGAGAGTGCTGCCTGGTTTGCCCTCGCTCATTATCTACTGGGCATATAACATAATTTAACATTTCCTTTGTGTTCAGGGACACAGTAGCAATTAGCTAACAAGTGGGTCATCCATTTATCCGGCCCAGGGCCCTGGGAGAGCTATAGGCCTCCAGGGCAACACTCAACATTTCTGTGTAATAGAAGAGCTTAGAGAAAGGGTCCATTTGTAAACATTTAGAAAATCACTTAAACCTGCCTGGCACACCATGGTTTATTAATTCAGTCATTGCTTACAAAAGAAAACACCAAGCTATTTTGCGTGGCTTTCCAGTTGCTAAAATGGTACTGACTGTATTGTTTGTTTCCCAGTGAATGCTGCAATATTATCATCATAATGTCAGTGACTGAAGCGGAGGGTAAGCACTTGTGCTGAAACTTGAGGCAAGCCTCTGTGGGAGGAGGGATCCACTGTTGTGTTTTGATACATAATGCATGTTTGTGTACGACCAACAAACACTACATGTGAATACAAGACACCCAATTTCAACCTTTAAACAATTTCTTGCCCACTCGCCTCACCCAGAGACGTCGATAATAAAAACATGTTGCTTTTCACAAGACCGAGGCGTGGACCGGACTGATACAATCCCTGCTCTGCCAGTTCAATACTATGGGGGCCAAACGGAGACATTATCAGCAAGGTCCGTATTGACCCCCCGGCCCTCCACTGTGATTTCTCGCTCTCCGACACAACACACTCCTGCACGCGCACAAAGAGTCACGCACTCCAAACACCACTCTTTGAAATAGTTTACTTCAACATAAATACTTAATGCCACGCTCCTCTTTTTTGATGAAATAATTCATCGAACACAGTAACATTTGTGATAACTAACTCTAGACGCATGGTTTGGGAGAAAAGCAGATTCAAGGCTGATCAATAAAGGCCTTGGGGGTTTATTTACTGTGTCCTGATCAAGGCTGTGAGATTAGTATAGGTACAGTGTAAATATGACTGCTCCCTCTCCACATACACTATGTCTTTGCAGCAGAGCCCGTCTCATTAATATGACTATGAAAACAGCCTTCGGGCACTGAGAATGCAGAGCAGGCCTTTATAAAGCTCAGTGGACACCAGGGCATATCAAAAGTCCAGCAGCACAATGGCACAACAGTTTGTGTTTTTTCTGTCTCCCTTGACCAGTGTTCCTCTCGGTTTGTGAAGTACCTGGCTGCACAAAAATCTATAATGCTAAAAATGAATGCATAATGCCACACAATAACGAAAGCAGTCATATTTGATCTGCTGGAAACATGAAACCCAATTATAACTAATTTATTGATGTCCAAGGTTCCATTCTTGAAATATTAAAAGGCACAACATACTTAGCAAGTGGCTGATAGAGCACAGGTGCAGATGAATTACAGACAGGCAAGTATGAGGCAAGGAGAAGAGTGTGAGACAGGCACAACCAAGGCTGACACCGGACCTAACAATAAATTAATTGTCTTTATTTTTAAACTAGGACTAGGAAATCGTTATTTTCCTAGAACAATCACAAAAAAAGAATAAACCACAGTTTAATGGCAAAAATGTGTTCTTGCATAAAATTAAAATGAACTAATAATATTAGTCATTTTTATGATGCCACATATTACAGGAACTGTTTTGAAGCAGTCCATGAATATTTGACTCAAGAGCAGCAATCTATGTTAAAAAGTTGCACACAAAAAAGTAAATGCAGATCAAATTCTCTTTTCCAAAGCTGTCAGTTGGTGAGTAATTATAATCGCCCTCTGTGTCACATCCGGAGAAGGGTGCCGATGCTTACACACTTATATTCATCCAGTAAAGCGCACCACACTAGAGCTGACATGTTTCTTCCACGCTGGATCTTGAACTTGATTTTCACCTCTTCACTCAAAAGGACAGGCAACACAAGTGTTATAAATTTGTGTTTTACATTTAGCAATAAATAAATAATTAAATAAAGACAGACAGACAGAGGCCCTTCTTGTGAACGTCCAAAATAAAACTAGCTCCTGGTGACAAAAGAGTCACAACTGTTAAAGACGAGCTGGTGCATTAATTATCTAATGCTGACATTGTTTCACCCATACATTTTAGATATCTGACAACTGCAAAGACATTTTTAATTACATGCAAATATATTTAATGAGAGAATAAGACAGACAACCAGACTTAGAGTTATGTTAGCAAGAAATCTGATTTAATTTACATGTATGCTAATGTAGTTGCTATTTATTAAAAATCTTCTATATATCACTTTTAATTAGACATTTGTCCGAATACATTTTTATGCAATGAAGATCTTAAATGCAAAGGTCTTCAAAGGTTTTCAGCTAATATGATTACATACTTAAAATGCTCCTGTAAACCAGACATGTGCATGTCCTTTTCAAGATACTCACACCAAGTGTGCATATATTAAAATCATGTTTAGGTTTCACGAGTGCTAATGGATACAAAAATCACACATCTTGATCGTGACCAAATAGATTGTGTCTGAGTATGGAGCAGGAGCAATACTGTGATCTGCCAGTAGATGGCACTAGACTGTGGGGCTAACTGAACCTACTAGACAACCACTGAAAACAGATAAACGAAGAAAGAACTAGTGAAGGGAATGAAGACAGGGAGAAAAGCTGAGACACTGAAAGAGGGATGAAGAGAGGGAGAAAATTAAATAATTATAAAGATGGTATCATCAACTGAATACAGAGGAAATAATATACTGCTAAAGCCAATACTATAAACAATATTTAAAGGTTGGTAAAGTCAAATATTACCATTCTTCAACTGTTAATACATTTAAAAATATATATACAAACATTTGTCCCTGCAATATAATATTAACAATTATTAACAACAATAACTAACAATGCAAATTAACAAATTAAGTCTAAAGTCTCCCTTTCTATAACATCTGTGTGAGTGCATGTATGAGGGAGAAAGAGAGAAAAAGTGTGTGCACAAGTGTTGGAGATAGTGTGAAAGAGAGAGCGAGAGTGGGAGAGAGAAAGAGAGAGAGAGAGAGACAGTTCAAGTGAGAATGCTAAAATCTCAGGCTAAGTGGACAACATAGTTTCTACCCCAACCTGTTGTAAACTCATTACCAGACAAGCACAAAGGAAGAATTATTACTCTGACATTTACAAAACTGCAATCATAACCTCAGCCCATTCCTTATCCGTCAAAAGAAAACTTGTTGTGTTTCACCTCACCCATTTCCTTTCTTTAACGAACGAAAAGCCGGAGTGTGGAGGAGAGGAATGCCTGAGTGCGGAGGGAGGAGAGGCGTGAGCAGGGCGTAGCTGCTGTCCTCCCTGCTATCTGCGCGTGGAGCCGGGGGAGACGCAGCTGCAGATAGCCCCCGCGGCCTGCGCCTGCCTGGATCCCTGCCTGTCTGTGGGCCCTAGAGGTGGGTTCGCCCCCTAACCGGCTCCAAGAGCGGAATGATGGAAAAACCAGATTATTCCTGTCAGAAAGTGTGGGGGGCAAACAATGCAGCCTGCCTCTTTGTTTCCACCCACCACCACCACAATCACACCCCACCTTTTTATTTCATTTTTTTTTTTCAAAAGGCGCTTGTTCTTTGATAAGGCCCCGGAAACGCTTAGCGAGACGCTGGTGGGAACCTATGGAAAAGAATACACTTTTCTATCAATTGTGTTGTTCTTATCCCCCTGAGAGACGGGCTGGGTGTGGGAATAGTGTGCGTTCAGTGTGCTGCGGCCAGGCGATAGCATTCACAGGCCAGCACAGAGAACAGTGTGCATTCAGCCCTCGGCTGCAACAGGCCTAACACCGGGGCATTGTACACAAGGATGGACAATATACACTATATTTGGTTTAGCCACAAAGAAACAAGGAGAGACTTGATAGTAGCAGTCTGGCAGGAAGGTTTACAGACTGACTGACTGAGTGTGTATTTGTGTTTGAGTGTGTGTGTGTGTATATGTAGGCTTACATGAATGTCCAAAAATGTGTATTTACTGAAATGTGTGAGAGGATGTGTGCTGAAAATCCACAGGACAGTATGTGAACATGTGTGTGTGTGAGAGCACACAATCAATTTTGGTGTGTCTGCCTATGAATGTGCATGTTCATGTGTGTGTGCCAGTGTGTGCGTGTGTATGTGTGTGTGTGTGCCAGTCAACATGGCGCTATTTCAATAATATGAAATTTTATGACTTATGTGCTAATGGCAAGCCATGGTCTGCTCCAGCACCACACAGCCCTTTTTTCAACACAAATATTTCTGCTGATGCCCCTGGGCGCCGGTGCCAAGCACATTCCGCCTGAAATATTCAATTGCAAATGGCTCAGTAGGATAGAGCATGCAATGCTGATGCGAAAAAATAGAAAAAGAAAATCTAGGAAATCCCACAGAAGATCTATTAATGACAGGAAAGTGAGCTTTTAAATCTCTCACCTGGGCAGGAAATATCATTTTTAGACAGATTGTTTAGCAGTCATTATGGCATTATGGTGACGTTGACCAGTGCCAAATCCCCCCTAATATGCTTTGTTAGGATCAGGCACGTTTCCAGTAAGCCCCGACTACAATACCCCTCAGGCATATGGGTGCCAAACGCAGAGCACTACCCTGGATGATAGCTCTGTAACTACATCAAAGATACAAAAGAATGGAAAACAAATTTCAATCTATTATTTCTGTCAATTATTTTTAAGGACAAGTGTTAAAAGGAACACAGTAAAAGATGCCAAACAGCCTTTTAGAATGATACATTCATGTGTATCTTTAAAAGTACAGACACACATAACTAGCTCATACCTTTATGTGAAGAGCTATACGACCTATGCAGCACTTACTGACATCACCACCACTGAAGCGAGGCAGACAAATGAATAACAACGCCTTCCTGGGGTGCTCAGGCACGTTCCACATACTCATATGGATACATGCTGTCATCACACGCCTATGCTTAGACACACCACACACACACAGGCGTGGGCGTAAACACACACACACACACACACACACGCACGCACGCACACGGGCGCGTACACACACATACAAAAAAGCATCCAAGATTTGTCAAATATAAATCATTACCATGTCAAAGAAATTGGAAAGACTCCAGTCCAAAAACCGTAAAAAGATTCAACCTAAATCCTCACAGTGCGTTTGATTTTTATTTTATCACTACAAATAATAATTGTGCAGAGGAAGAGTTACTAGCATTAATATGGCTGTCTCACAAACTCTCAATCCATTTGGTCTCGACTAAACCAGTCTAACATTGTGTGAGAGGAGGACGACAGTATGTGAATGTGTATTCCTGTGTGAAAAAGAAAGACAGTGTGTTAAAGTATGAGTGTGTGTATGTACTTTTCATAAAACATACAAAAAAAACTTGGACTCTTGGTCGTCTCCCGCAGAGACCCCACAGTGCATTGGATAAATTAGTATTATGATTTTAACGGATAAATAGCCGTTCCACCTAATTAATCGTGCACATCACAGGGGGATATGACACCATGGGCCAGATAGATCAAGGAGTACACATCAAAGATAACACCGCTGTGAGGGTTCTACACGGGCAAAAATGATTTTCTTGTTTATTTTCATGTGCAGATGGTCAATGAAGCAGTGGCAGAAGAATGCAGTGGGCGAGCGATCTAATTCCTCTCTGTCGCGTACAGAGGACAGAGCATCATCAGGCATGTGTCTAATTAGGGCTGCTGTTTCGCAAAGTTTTCTTCGCAGGGGGAGAAGGCAGTGCTTTTAAAGACTCCCACAAAATGCTAACCATCATTAGAATGCATGCAATCAATGCATAACAACATGTAGCCATGGCATAAAAGCATATCTGGAAACACCAACTGTTTATTAGGGTGGTTTGTACTGAATATGCATCCTTGGTTGAATTTCTAGAAATGACGACTATTATTTAAATTCCAATTATTATTTTTTTCCTGGTTCATTTCTTAAGTCATGCTGACCGTACTTAAATTGACTGATGTCCAAAACAATAGTTGGATCTCTGCAAAAATCATGGAAATATATATTATGGAAATTAAATGTTATGACAAAAAAATATAGCCTCCAACCAATATCAGCATATGCTAAAATTATTAAGAACAGAAATGATGACATTGTAAACATGTTTGTCCAAATCCGGTATTTCAATACGCAATTTATTTTTCTTTGCATTCAGTACCATTTCAGATCATCTCAGAGACACAGGAGAATGAAAATAAGGGATAGAGATCATTTCCCATGCCAGCCTCCAGACTCCGCTGTCATGATAGTAGCGAACCAACTGCCTCCAAGATTGTTTGCTCTTCTCTTTACTGGCTAACGTGTTTGAGTTTCCTGTGCCCATATCTGGCCAGTCCTACGACATTGTATCAGTTGAAAAGCAAATCCATTAACCACACTAGTGTACACACACACATGCCATCATATTATTTCACCAGATCATTTAAACCCTTAGAAAGCCTTGTGGTCTCTGGTCTCTTGCATGATAAAAACTGCCAGGCAAAAAAAGAAAAATACCCCTAAGTATCCTACAGAGGGAGTTCCCTTTAAGGGGACATGGGTGTTTCCTCTAGCTGAAAAAAGACCTTGCCTTCTCTTTATATGACATAAATTGTCTGTGCACTCTAAAGAAAATGCAGTGTCCTGCCAAGTTGACCGCATATTTACTGTTTACTGCTGGCTGTTGCACATGTGGTTTTTGCATACGCTCCCCTCTCCTAGTTAAATCATCTGTGGGCCCTAAGCTTTCCTCTGACATACGCAAGCAGCACTGGTGCAGGGTCCTCGGCTCCGCTTAAATTTTTCAAGCAAAGAAAAGGCATTTGTATGAAATAATAATGACCATTTCAGACATTTATATTTATGTCTCACCGTTTTGTTTCACTTTCTTTCTTTTTCTCTCTCTCTCTCACAGTTGTTTCTTCCCCTCTCCATCTCTCTCCTGAACACTCTTACTGCTCTTCTGTCCTCCTCTCACTCACTCACCCACTCTCTCTCTCTCTCCGTCATTCTAGCCCTCCCCTGTTGGAGCTTTTGATTGCAGTAGCCTCCCAGTTGGAGCTCAAGGGGGTTTAAAGGGTAAAAATGGTGTGTTGAAATGAAGAGGCTGACAAGGCACATTTCCAAACACAGCCACCAGCCCCCCTCTGTCCATCAATGGTACACCAGTGCCAGGCCCGGTCGTAGGCACAGCCATCCTGACAATGGTGACAATTCTGGACGTCACCATGCAACGATTGCGACCAGAATGCTTCTCTCTTAATAATTTATATGTGAAGAGTTTCAGAGAGAGAGAGGGGCATTAATGTGGTACACAGAGACAACAACAACGTCCATTAAAATGACATCCACTTGAATAGGAGAGTAGGGATATCTCTAGGTCTGCCAGCAATCACTGTCATGTCCTTTGAATAGATCATTCATGTTCAGTGTGTCAGAAGAAAATGTCTATATGTTCAGACAAGATAAACATGAGATTCATGAAAGGCCACACATGAGTATACAATATATATAGTAGAATATAGGATTGCGTTTAGTATTCTTATTTACATTACTTACATTGCCAGTATTACAATGACATTCTACTGTTTTCCAATTAACAAATGAAAAACCAGCACAAATCTTTCATGAGCACCAAGCCCGTCTACAGTACAAATGAGAACACACAATAGAGCTAGAGAGATTTCCTCTTTTATCTCAAACATCTCTGTTTCCTTTGAATCAATAATCCCAGCAGATAACAGTGTGTCTTGATGCATTATACAATGGGAATGATCTGGAGGATGTTACTTTAAAAGCCTCTGACTTCCCCAGTTAGCGGGAGGAACGCAGCGCTTTGAGAGGGCTGTAGAACAAAGCTGTCTAACATGCACTTCGCCTCAGGGGCTGAGGCTTTCATTGGCTTGGTGCGAGAGGAGAATGTAAGACAATGTGAAACCAGTCAGCTGACAACAGGCCTGCTGCACAAAGCTGCACAGTCATTTTTTGTGACAGCAGCATTTTTCCAGACACGGCAAAGAGGCTGGGGCTCTTGGAAAGTGCTTCTTAAGGACTGGAATCTCTGCCGGGCTTTCATTTGTCTCTAATCCGTATTCTCATACAGAACAGACAATAGAAAAATAACAGTAATTTGCATAGTTTGCATTAAAAATTACAATAATATCTGTAAAATCTGTTATCATAGAAAATAGAAATTTGACTTCATTCAGCAGTCACAACATTGAAGATATTATGTCAACCCCTGTCCTGTTAAAAATGTGCTCTAGTTTTCCAGCACCTCTGGGCAGGCTTGTGGGGTGAGATAGAGGGCTTGAAAGAAAGAGCAGGCTGTCCTACTCTTGGGTTGGGATTAGAACAGCCAAGAGAGGGATAGGAAGATAGAGAGAGGGATAGAGAGACAGAGAGAGAGATGGAGAGAAAGAAAGAGGAGGGCACAAGAGAGAGAGAGAGAGAGAGAGAGAGAGAGAGAGAGAGAGAAAGGCTGATAGTCTAAGGCTGTGACAGAACACAAAAGTTTCCCCAGGTCTGAATGAAAACCCTCCCCTTTCCCTCCACAATGCCATCCATCCATCCAGTGCATGACAACTTTGATGAAATCCTTAGTGTGCCTGCTTGCTCTTCTCTTTAAACCAGGACAATCAGTCAGACAGGCACCGAGGGAGAGAGTGGTCCTCTGTCTGATAGTAATTACACCCAAGTAGAAGAGGGCCTCCCTGTGTCTAGTTATAGGGTTACCCTGAGGCCAGCATCGTCGCACAGGGCCCTCAGATCACAGCCGTGGCCGTGAAGACAGTGCGGGGCTGGTCAGCTGACCCTGTGACCTGATCCCTGCCGACAGCCAGGCAAGCCCGCAGCTCTAAGCAGAAGCATATGGCCCCCCATCAGTCGAACCCAGCTTGCGTTTCTAGCCCCAGAGCCCGAATCAGAGGCCCTGTCTGCCTGCCTGCCCTGCCGCCTTCTCAGATGTGTCCCCCCCTTCAGTGTAATGACAATCTGTGCAAGAAAAGGAAACACACACACGCACACACACACACACACACACATGCTGCAATCGACCTCTTGATCCCGGGTAGATAATGTGAAATCATAATCAAGCTCAGGCATGGCACACGTGTTTACATTAATCTAATTTCGGAGTGATCGCCTGCCATCCATGCATGCCCTCATCCACTTTCAACTTCATTCTGCCAGCTCCGCGTCTATTAAACTCCCTTAAAGGCTCACGTAATGAAGGGCTAATCCGCACGCCGCATAGTGTGTGATACAGCAAACATCCAAATTCACCAATTAAGCTCTAATTGGAAATGTAGAGGCAAGGGAAGGCCAGTAATGACTGAAGAGTGACAGAGGAACAGGGAGGAAACGAGAAGGGAGGGTGGGAGAGAGAGAGGGAGTGAGTGAGGAAAAACCCACTCCCACCCCGCGGCCCTGACTGCACCATCCCAGCTCTCTGTGATGGTGTCCCTAACATCGGCAAGCTGTCTGCTGCAATCAGGACCCACTGCCGTCAAGGGAGGCTGCCCTGCATATGCCCGGTCTGATGTGCGAGTCAAAGATACAGTATATGGGCATAGGCTGTGCATCCTAGGCATTCCCTCTCCTCCGATTCGCTAAACCCAACGCTTTTCTCATTAGCCCGTGCCAGCCCTGACACTAACTGTGGGCCATGATGGGAGCTGTGCCTGCCTGGCAACCACTTGATATGACAAGACGAAAGTGAAAGCCACCGAACAGGCATATGTTGCTTATTATGAGTGAAGCGCGGGGATTTTCATCAGCTTAATCAGTCAAACTCTAAGCCATGTGCTCGCAGCACTGTCTTAATCATACAATGTTGTACAGCGCACACACAGCAATAGGCAGCTACGTTAGGTCACACATTGTTTTCCACAGTAATACATTATTTTACAGACATTAAAATTCATTTGATTTGTCTTGGGAGTTATTTTGCAACATCCTGTTTTAGGGGATTTCTTAGTGGCCATGCACTACAGGAGGAAACACTTTTCACATGAATACATATGCAAACCATAGTGCCAAAAATCTTCTTATCATAAGCTTAGTTGCATATTATATCAATAAGACCAAAACCTCTTGAGATGGCTTTGCTTATTTCTGGTAAAGATATACAGATATGTGCCATGGCTTTCTAGTCAACAAGCCTTCAGGAGCTAATGAAAGAAAAACATATCACAAACATATCTATTGCCTTCCACAGGGACCCTGTCAAATTTTGACAGATTGCTATGCATGCCAATAGTGAGAAATGTCCAAAATATCAAAACAGAATAAAATGCTACATATTAATGAGATAGACAGCGGGGTTAAAAAAAAAAATGGCATCACTCGTCTGGTCCAGACACTCCAGACAAGCCGAACTCCAATTCCCATAGACTCGATCGGAGTTCAAACTCTCAGGAAGAGAACTTCCAGAGCCAGAGCTCTGTGGCTCCAGCAACATCTGGCCCCTCACGCAGCCCATATTAGGCTCAAATTAAGTAGAAATGAATGAGATGCTACATGACAGGGTGCAGATGTTCCAGACGGCAGTGTGAAAATCTAGTAGCGAGAAACGGCATAATGAATTCTGCCCGCTACAGCAGGGGTGCAGCTCAGGGTTCACAGGTTTGAAAGAAAAGAAGGGGGGAAAAAGTAAAAGAAAAAAAGGAAGAGCCGGCTCCTCTTTAAAAGTAACATGACAAAACATAAATATTTGTCAGTTCTTCACCATGTTGAGTTACGGGCCTGGATCAACAGCACATATTGTAAACATGTTTAGCAAAACAATGCTAATTGAGCATAAGGTGCGTTTATGTATTTCATCAAGTTGGATGCTGGAAGTAAATGGATGCTCAAAGTAGATGTGGAAGTGTTTATTAAATAGGTTTTGTTTCACCTTTTGAGTCCAAGTACATGAGCCATGTCCAAGCTCTAGACAAAATCCACTTCTGAATCCTGATGACCTGAACCACAGTACAGACAGTAGAGAATGTTACGGATGGTCTCTGTCGTGATGCAAATTTTGGCGTCATGAAACAGGGTAGGGAAAATAGAAAGTTTCACCATGGTCATATAACCACCCCTATATCAATGAATACATTTCTAAATAAATAAATAAAATATCACAACCTTGTGACGTGTAAATTTAAGTTGAGCTCATTTACAGAGAAATTATTCCAGTGTGTCATTTCCCACAAGCCTTGAGGTAAACTCATTACACTGCATATAAAAGAACAAAAAAGTCCACTCTTTAAAAAGCATGTAAAACTAATTTGTGGTCTCAGACAACAAAGCAAAACCAGTAGCAACGAACAAACACCATTAGTTCTAAATTAAGAAAAGGATATTACAAAACCATCCTTAATCATCTGAGTGATTGAACTGCTACCCACACAATAGACAATCAGGGATACACAAAGGATCTTAAATGAACGTTGCCACATTTCCAAGGCCCCAGTTGGCTGCCTTCACTGACCATGCACAGAGCCCTTTCTCAGTGGCGTGCACCGCACGCCCTTAAATATGTTCTTACACAATAGCAGCGATTCTACACGGTCGGCTAATAATCCTCAGCGGTGCTGTTAAGGGAGGTAAAACGCCCCGTGCATGCCCTGCTTCTCCTGGCAGCTGACGGGTGGCACTGTGCCATGCCGTCTCCATGCCACGCCGGGCTCTTGCCGACACTCTCAGGTGACAACAGGTTGCCATGGTGTCACGGTGAGAGTGGCCCCAGGGAGCCTTGAGGAGGAGGCCGTGTGGACGCACGCACTGCTTGAGACGGCTCCAGGCGGCTGTGCTCAGCATCAAGCTCAATGACACTATCATGACTTCAATGTTGGATCACAAGCCTCTTAGTCGTAGCCTGGAGATCTATTATTTGAGTTTATTTTCCTTCTGTGGTGGGGTGGCTGCTTCACCTCTAAATCACCCAATCTCCGACTGCTCATTAATGTCAGCTCGCCATACACACGGACTGAAGGGGTCCTGACTGGGCCAAATCTCATTTACACATTTTCACCACCAGAATCTTTAAGGACCGCCCCCAACGGCAACATTATGGGACCAGAGAAGCAGTAATGTGTATGGCGTTGTGACACAGAGGCAGGGGTTAAACACACAATGACACAATCTCTAGCCTCCTGCAAATAGTGGTGCTCAGCTAGGCAGACTACAGTACATGGAGATTTCCTGTGACTAACACCAATGAAAGTTGGTTGTTGTGGGCTTTCTTTTTTTTTTTCAAACTGGGAGCTGTGAGTCATTTGTGCAAGAATCAAAGATAACACTTGCGTCTAAAAAAAAAGAGTGGAAAACATGTCCACGCACTTAACTTGGTTTTCAGATTAAATCACCAGTGCCAGCTCTTCCATATTTTCCTTAGTTTGACATGTATGCCTTTTGCATTTTTGTTTTGATAAATGATAAAGTTCAAAAAGACTTCCCAGTCAACCACTGGATCTCTGGATCAAGTGCAATTTTCAAAGTCCAATATTCTTCCTTCAGTTGACACTCCAGACACTTTAAACAATGCTTAACCATTCAAATAAATCCTGAGCCAAGCAGAATGCAAGGTCTACACTCATAAACGTCATTGCAAATGGTAGTGTTTCATTGTTATGGTTTAGTTCCTCTGAGTGAAACCAGACAGACGTTCCGCTGAAAAATGCCACTAAAACTATGACCGTGGCTCTGAGTTTGACCAGTAAAGGCATCATAATATGAACACATCTGAGTCTGACATTTGTGTAGCGCTGGCCATATTTAACAGTAGCATGTTAATTCCAAAGGCATCACATTTACTGAGCAGTGGTGAGGTCTGGCAGCTGAGAAGGAAAATTAAAGAAAAAAACTAATGTTACGAGGCCATAGATCTAATAAAAAATAAATATGGTGATGGACTGTACCATGGCAACAGCTGTAAATGCAATCTGTCATTGATGGCTGACGCAGTAAAGCAACCTCAGTAAGCTCCGATAGACGTTAGCATCTACGCTTACATACAATATTCCCTCAATCCAACAAAAGACTTCTTTTAGAAGAATAAGTGCCTCATCTGTTAAAGTAATCTTCTAAATCCAGTTGGATTTGATTTCCTTTTAATTAAATGAGTTTGGTTTAAATTACAAATGATGAGTTATACCTGCTCAAACTATGGGGTAATACTATTAGGCTAATAGATGGTAGTATACTATAATACTGCTCTGTACTGTGCAACGATCTAATTTAAGAACAGTTCAACAATACTAGTTTAGACCTCACATTCAAAAGGTCTTTACAAATAAGGATCTATAATAATACCCTTCCCACGGCAGTAGGCTTACTCTTACTGGGCTGGTGTGTTTGGGAAAAAAGGTCTATAATACAAAGCGTACATTTCAATTCCTGTGTTGAAGACAGGTGAGTTATTTCACTGGCAGCACTTCGCACCGTGTTCATGGAGTAGTCCATAAACCTCTCAAGTTGTGAGTCTTAAGCACCAAAGTGCTGCCACGGCAGTCCATACATTCTGACAGACACCCAGTCATCTCTCAGTAGCTGGGAAAAAGCACCAGTCTCCTGTCAGTGCCTGTAGTGTTTACTGAATTGGAAATACTATGTGTAACATCTGGTGAAAAAGCATTGGTTGGCTTGCTTGATCTACAAAGCCATACAAAGATAGAGTCGATGTAGTGAAAGAGAGACCACGCTCAGAGGGCCAAGGGACCGTAATCAACATCTACACTTTAGCAAATACGGGATAATTCTCTGTAAAATACATTTTTTGCAAGAGTGCTATGAGCCTTGTCCAAACCACCACTACTTACACCATTGCCGGCTCACCCCCACCCAGTTACACACACATGCACACACAGACACACACGCGCGCGCGCAGGCACACTCATTCTTTCTGCACTGGCTTCTAACAGGAAACTGACAGTATTATGTGACACCACAGAATGTTCTAGAGAGTGGTAGGCTGGCAAAGCTGACCCATATCCAAAAACAATGCCTCTTTTACTCCCGTCTGCTGCTAAAATCCTCCCTTTTTTAGATGCCCACTTTAGGCACTTTAGCTCTATTTATTTTATGTCCATATATAAATCTAAATCAGTGGTTGTGTAACTTTCTGATCAGCAAATTGTTGGGTGTAACACAAAACATTATATTATTTAAAAAATTCAGTAATCACATTACAATTACTCCTACATTAACATAACCGTTAACAGTACTACTAGTGGGGGCCTTAAGCACATTTTCGCGCAAATTCTTCTAAAAGCGCCAAATTTGGCACAGATGCAGCTTAGGTCATACTAAAATGATTTAGGTAGGGCGCCGGAGTCAGCGACCCTTGGGGCCAAGATGGCGGCCAAATCCAATATGGCCGCTGCCCGAAAAGGGTTCCGGCTATAACTTTTGAACCACATGAATTACAAATGCAATCTTGATATCTTTGTCAGCTTAATTGATCTTGAGAAACACATAGGAATGTTAATATTTATGACCCAATGCATCTGGACCCCTTATTCCTTTAATTCCAATATGGCCACTGTCCAAAAAAAGCAGTTTTGGCTGTAGTTTAGGTCTGTATACCCTATTGTTCGTGCAAATTCATCTACAAAACCAAATTGACACAGATGTAGCTGAGGGCATACTGAAATGATTTAGCCAGGGCGTCCAAGCGACCTAGATGGCGGCCAAATCCAAAATGGCCGCCGCCTGAAAGGGATTCGGCTATATATAGCTTTTGAGCCAGATGAGATACAAATACAAACTTGATGTCTATTTTACCTTTTTTGACCATGGGAAACCCATAGGAATACTTACATTTATGATTGAGTATATCAATGAGCATCAAACCAGCTAATAGGCTAACTGAAAAACACAGCATGCCAATCTCTAGGTATGATGAAGGGTATGTGATAATGTGGGGCTATTTTAATTCCAAAGGCCAAGGGAACTTTATCAGGATGCATAGTATCCTGGATCCATGAAATAAGTGGCCTTTAAAAAAAAAAAAAAAATCTGCCTGCCTCTATGGGAATATAACATAGGGGTCAAATACTTGTACTTGTGCCCCTGTAATTTAAGGAAGAACATTTATTTATTTGCGATACATTTTTCATTCACTAAGAAAATTGGTGTCCTTAAAGGTTGGATTTTTACTCATTTTTTTAATTAAGGCATTGAGATCAATTTCTAACAGATGATTATATATTCCTACCCTGGAAATCCAGAGTTCTCGCAAGAGCACAATGGAATTGTCTCTGTAGACACTCTGGCAATGACCAATGATGCACATTACTTTTCCCCCTTGCATCACGTGGAACCAATCAAATCATATCTGATATAGGCGGGCCAGAGGCGAGCTAAATTGATGACGACAGCGCTGCAACGTTGGAAACATTGTTCGTAGTGTTATCCAATTGCGTCAAAGTCTGGAATCATTCAGAGTAAACATTGGTCTAGTGTTATCCAATTGTGTGCAGTGAGATTTTTAAATGCATGCTTGGTGCCGCCCCTCGAGTTGGGCCATTACATTGTTCGTGGCCAGACATCTTTCTAGATTATCAGGGTCTGTATTTTCCAGGCTAGTATATTCCTCTTTTTAATCAACTTTAGCATGGGTTCAAATACTTATTTTCCCCCTGTATCAACTATACATTTGTATCTCATCTGGTTCAAAATATGCAGCCAAATCCATTTTCAGGTGGCGGATTTGGCTGCCATCTTGGTCTCAGAGATCTAGCTCGGGCGCCCTGGCTAAATCATTTCAGTATGGCGTCAGTTGCATCCATGCCAAATTTGGTGCTTGTAGATAAATTGGCGCAAACAATGGGGTGTAACTAGATAGATAGATAGATAGATAGATAGATAGATAGAGAGATACTTTATTTCCCCAAGGGGAAATTCAAGGTCTCAGTAGCATACAGACATCACACACACAACATTCACTAACAGCAGAAAAAGTAATAAAAGTAAATAATATAAAAAACACAACTAAGAAATAAGGACAGTAGAAGATAAAGAATATACTAAAATACAAATTATACTAAATAACACTAAATCTAAATCAAGTCTAAAACAGTATCCACATAGTGTGCTTTGGGGTGATTAAGTATGAGGCGCTTGCAATGACTGAGGCAGGGACTGAGCCTGTGATTCTCTGTGCAAAGTAAGGTAAGGTGCTCTGTGAGAGTGAGTGTCATGGTGATGGTGCAAATGAGTCCAACAGTGCAACAGTGCAAGAATAAAGTCTAGAGACCAGCATAAAATAAATATTGACATAGAGAGTAGGCAAGGTAATATTAAAAAACTATAGAAAAACTATATCAGTGCAAGAATGGGTTGACGTAATAGGGTTACAGCCGTTATACAAGTATTGATTATAAAGCATTAAGTATTAAGTATAGGTATAGGTAAGTGTGGCCACAATCCGGCTGTAGGATGAAGGGAGGGGTTATGCATATGTTAGTATTAATTACACCATAATTTCCCTTTTGGGATTAATAAAGTAATCTATCTATCTATCTATCTATCTATCTATCTATCTAATATAGCACGCAAGCAGTGAAGCAGTAAGACAGTGGTAAAAAGTGGCTAGTTGACAGACAGTACACAAACATGGAGAGGGTGGAGAAGCAGACAGACTATGCGGAGAAGTCTATCTCTCCTCTTCCCTTAACTCATTGAATGCCAAGCTGTTTTCGGGAGCTTTGTCCTAGAGTGCCAGCAATCTAGACCATTGTTGATGATATTTGTACAGCCACAGCATATTCTGTGTTATAGCTATGAACACATACAATGGCTCGTTTAAAAGGTGAGACTTTAAGCTCTCGGTGGGTGCAAACCGTGTATTTCTACACACCTCTGTTCCTGAGAAATCCCAAGCTAAACAGTGGCTAGTTTTCATCAAAATCGCTGTTTTTTTCTAGAAATGGAGATATAACGTCTTTCATGAAATATAAAGTGTTGCCTGTTACTTACTTGTGTAAACTTTCCGGGAAGTGATCAGCGAGACCTGGCGAGACTGCCACCTAGTGATAGACCCACGAAAATGGCCTGGTTTTGACCTGACGTGCATGCGTCACTAATGGCTCCCACACACAGCTGCGTGCATCGCGTTGCTGGAGATGCATCCCATTCACTTTAAATGGGCTCACGTGATCCGTTGCCGAACTGAATTGTGGGTCCGTCGCGTCGCGTTTCTCCCGCTGCTCGCGTTGAGGAGTTCAGCTGTTGCTGCACCGACAGACGGCACCGGCCAATCAAGCCAATCTACGGACGGCAGTAATTCGACCCAAAGCGGCAACCGAGTTATGATAAAATGTCCAGATAAAATGTCCAGATTGTGCGTTTTCGATCGTCATATATTTTATTTCCATTAATCACAGAGTTCCCAAAATCACATATAAGGTGTGTTAGAGTGTCTAGTTTCGTAATTAAAAAAAAAAAAAAGCTAAAAACGTAATATTATGTTTTTGGCACTCAACGCATGGGAAGGAAAAACGTAATGTTACGTTTTTGGCACTCAATGAGTTAAGTGAAGCATTGAACAGTTTAATGGCCCTGGGGACAAATGACTTCCTCAGTCTGTCTGTTGTGCAAGGCAGTGAGCAAAGTCTCCAGCTGATCAAGCTTTTCTGCTTTGTAATAGTGCTGTGGAGTGGATGACACTCATTGTCCAAAATATTGATCAGTTTGTTCAGGGTCCTTTTATCAGATATTGAAGTGATGCACTCCAGTTCAGCTCCCACTACAGAGCCAGCTTTCCTTACCAGCCAGTCAAGTCGCCCAGCATCCTTCTTTTTTGCGCTTCCTCCCCAGCATTAGCCTAGAAATCTAGACGCACTCTAGCGGCAGGGCTAGTCTAGCAACTCTTCGTTGGCTTGTGAGCTGGAAAAATGAAACTTCTATCAGGCCAATCAAATTGTGTATAGAGACGTTAGGCGGGCTTAACGTAATGATTGATGGCAGAGTTGCAACAGTTTGGCTTGAATTCCCTGATACTTGAAAACAAAGACGATGGATGTTGCTGTTTGTGAACAGCGTGACACGAGTTGAGCTTGAGTTGGCAAAAGTTTGAACTAGCCAACTAGCTCCGCTGGTGGGAAAACACATGGGACTCATAGCGCTGTCCTATTGCGTGCAGAGGGAATTTGAAAGACAACCGATTATCCCGCCCCTCGGACTGAGCACTGCCAATGGTGAGTGCCCAGACCCTACATTTTAATGTGGGTGTGGCTAGTCAGGCTACCCCAGCATACCACTGCATAGAAGAGGACGCTGGCAGTCTACAGTCAAAACTGCTTTTTTGGACAGCGGCCATATTGGACCAGTGGTCCAGATATAATGGGTCATAAATATAAACATTCCTATGTGTTTCCCATGATCAATTAAGTTGAAAAAGACATCAAGTTTGTATTTGTACCTTATGTGGTTCAAAAGTTATAGAACCCTTTTTGGGTAGCGGCCATATTGGATTTGGCCGCCATCTTGGCCCTGAGGGTTGCTGGCTCCGGCGCCCTAGCTAAATCATTTCAGTATAACTTGAGCTACATCTGTGCCAAATTTGGCGCTTTTAGAAGAATTTGCGCGAAATTACCTATTCATGTGCTTAAGGCCCCCCACTATACCGGAATTGTACGTACTACAGTTAAGAACACTTTAGTGCTCTTTTGGCTGTTTTTCAACTTTACTGTCAACTTTATGCTCCTTTTTTAAGGAAAAAATACTTGTGTATGTCCTCCTTATTAGATAAGGGATTTGTGGTGACATGTGGGCATACAGTATGTACGGTTAAAAGTTATTATTAACTGCAAATTACACAACAATCACTTTTCACAGGAAGTAAATAGGTAAAGTAATGTATTACAATCAACGAGTAGCCTAAAGTTTGAGTAATAGCCCTGGTGAAATACCCTCCTAAAGGGCGTAACTACGCACATTTCACTCTGCGCAAATTCTCCCCTTGGCTTAAATCTATAATTTAAGCGTGATAGAAGGAGTTACACGTTTTGGGAGGAGCAACCCCAAAATCTTGGCGTTTCTTATATATACAACTCTTGCGCGCATTCTGCCATGGCTTAAGCACCTTTCCAGCTATGCGCACCAGAGGGCTGTTTTAAGGTCGAGCACCACTACAAGGTGAAACAGCATATCGATTTCGGCAGTAGGCCTAGTTCTAAATAGATGTAGGCTACACAGAACGTTACAAATTAACATTACAGTATCAAATTTGGTGCTTAATATGCTGATAGAGCTTCATCCCCCCCACCCCCCCATTAGTGTCACACAGTGGCATAATCCTGATCCATGAGGCTACTTTGTTAAATAGTGAAAACCCTGTTATAATCACCCACTTTGGATATTGGATTTTACCGACTGTGCATCTCATGTTTTAACTTGACGTGAAGTCATAATCCCAGAGCCTACTTTGTTCGAATCTGTCCATTTCTTTCCAATTTGGCCGAAGTCATTCATACATTTTCATAGACGTCTGGACTATTGTCTAGCAGCGTTTATATTCGCCTGTCTCTTGAATCATGTGTAATAGAGGCTGATATTGTTATCCCAGTCTCTCTACTGTATTGGAAACTGCAGGTGTCTACAGCTTCGTTAGTATAGATACAGTACATTGATATTATGAGAAGCAGCGGCCATTGCAACTTTCTTTCTCAACAGTGAGTTTTTAAATTATGGATCTACACACCTCAAGCCCGTCTTGACTCTTTATAAACAAACCTCAAAGCAAAAGTTACTAGAGAAGTGGAGAAGTGAGATATATACTAAACAAATCATGAATAGCGAGAGATTGTAAGGTTAAGGAGAAACAGCTAATACACGTCAGGAAATCACCTCAACACTGCTGTGTATCCCTTTTGATTTCCAGTTGATCCTGAGGGTTAGGTGGCTAGTTAAAGTGTCCGGCGAAAATTGGTAACATTAAATTCCCTCATTTTGGTAATTCCAGAACTGTCTCAAGTAGACTCATTGTAGAACTGTTTTCAATGGCCGAACTGTGTAGTTTAGCAAGCTAAGTCAATAACACCACATACTGATAAGTTGCATCTTAATTTATTCTCACATTAATGTACATTCCCTACAATGTCCGTGGGAATAGTTTTAACACGTAATGTGTACCAGTCGGTTATGATATATAAAGTTAGCTAGTTAGCAACCTAATGATTTTCTTAATTATATCAGAATATAATTTTGGTATGTGCTATGTTTGTTTGCAATACTGTTCTATTTTAAAAAGTTACTAAGAAGGCATATCTTCATATCTAGGAGTAGACATGTTTTGTACTGTATTTTACCATTAACAAAGCAGGAATGTCATCTACCAGTGAAACTGGAAATCACTCATTCAAACATTCAACATTCAAATTAGGCAACTAGCGAATGGGAGCCAATTACAAATCACCCAAAAACCCAGGAACCAATCTTAAAGGAGAATTCCGGTGTGATATTGACCTAAAGTGTATTGAAACATGATACCGAGTGTGAACGTATGTCTCATAGCCCATCTCGACTTGTCCCCTGCACTCCAAAATCTGGCGCTAGTTAGCCGATGCTACCAACAACTTTTTCAGTAGTGGTGCTTCGGCATCGGGCTAGCCATGCAAATAAATCACTGTTTTACACCCATTTACGAGGCTCAATGTATCTCCACACTTCATTGGTAGACTTCCTAGGGCCCTGACATTTAAAACGAGACATTGAGAACTTTGAAAAAGCACTGGTAGTTTACTTACAAGACGATTTATACAGACAGTATCTTCACGAAGTTTAACGTTTGCAGCCATCTTGAATTTAGTCACGATAAGTCGAGCAACGAGTAAGAATGAACAGGTATGATAAGGGATCAGATTCCAAAAATAATTCAGTGGAAATGCATGGATTCCAGTTTCTTCCAGTAGCAACAACTGGAATCCATGCATTTCCACTGAATTATTTTTGGAATCTGATCCCTTATCATAGCTGTTCATTCTTACTCGTTGCTCGACTTATCGTGACTAAATTCAAGATGGCTGCAAACACTAAACTTCGTGAAGATACTGTCTGTATAAATCGTCTTGTAAGTAAACTACCAGTGCTTTTTCAAAGTTCTCAATGTCTCGTTTTAAATGTCAGGGCCCTCGGAAGTCTACCAATGAAGTGTGGAGATACATTGAGCCTCGTAAATGGGTGTAAAACAGTGATTTATTTGCATGGCTAGCCCGATGCCGAAGCACCACTATTGAAAAAGATGTTGGTAGCATCGGCTAACTAGCGCCAGATTTTGGAGTGCAGGGGACAAGCCGAGATGGGCTATGAGACATACGTTCACACTCGGTATCATGTTTCGATACACTTTAGGTCAATATCACACCGGAATTCTCCTTTAAACCGTGCTTTATTCCACTGTAATGAGGTACGGTTAACTACAACTTTGAGAGGAAAAAAACTTCAGCCTATCTCAGTTGTTGCAATTGTAACAGAGGTCGTAATTCGTCCGCCGCTCGTGGACAGAATCACTTTCGTGTGACGAAATACATATTCATTACGAAACCATGTTACATCGTAATGCCTTTTGTCCACGGAATGCACAAATTGGTTTGCATTGTGTCCACGAAACACTGAAGAGAGTACATCATTTCGTGGACGAAATTGACTGGTGGCCTTTTCCTTTCGTGGGCATAATGCTGAATGCAGTATTCACTGTCATAGACGAAATGTTTGGTCAAAAGTAATTCTGTCTACGTAAATACGGACTGCACCTACACGCACCATTCTGTGCATCCTTTTTCAATTTCGTCCACAGAAGTACTGTGTTGTGTTACAGAAGGCATTCCGTCCACACAATAGTAACTTAACAACTTACGAAATGCATTCAGTGACATATGCTTTCATTCTGTGGACGAAATGCATAAAAGAATCACGAAATCAGTTTTGTGACCTGCTACAATACATTTCGTGAGTCAGCAGTTTACGAAATTAATTATGTGTCACGATAATTTCATTACGTGGACGAAATGCATAACAGAATCACGAAATCAGTTTTGTGACCTGCTGCAATACATTTCGTGAGTCAGCAGTTTACGGAATGAATTATGTTGCAGGATAATTTCATTACGTGGACGAAATGCATAACAGAATCACGAAATCAGTTTTGTGACCTGCTGCAATACATTTCGTGAGTCAGCAGTTTACGGAATGGATTATGTTGCAGGATAATTTCATTACGTGGACGAAATGCATAACAGAATCACGAAATCAGTTTTGTGACCTGCTGCAATACATTTTGTGAGTCAGCAGTTTATGGAATGAATTATGCGTCACGATAATTTCATGGACAAAATGCATAATAGAATCACAAAATCATTTTGTGACTTGCTAAAATACATTTCGTGAGTCAGCAGCTTTCGGAATGAATTAGCCAGTGGGTAGCCTAGGCTACCATTTAGAAGTGGCCACTTCAATCGCGCCTCCCGTTAGTCAGAGCTCCGTGAAACAAAGGAAAGCACTTTATTTGGACGGGCAAGTAGGCATGGCGATTAGGCCTATTATGCGCGCACTCCAGCGAGACGATACTGTATAAACTAGGCCTACGGTTAGGCCTACAACAAGTCGCGATTTATTAGGCTATCCAATCGCTATACTGTTTTCCTTAACATTACAGGAATCCACTTCATTCATTGTTTTAAATATCGTTGCTTAGCCCACGAGTTTGTCAGTTTCACTTGCACAGACACGCATAGACTTTGAATGAGCACTCACAGCCTACCACTACCACCTCGGCTAATATTATGCCTCTATATTTGATGAATTAAGAAGTAGGCGTATGCATTGATCAGGGAAACATTTAGTTTCTTTTTCTTTCGGTCCACGGTTCCAGCAGTTGTGCCGCAAAATTAACAGACAGAAGCACCGGGCATAGACCTAATCTAGCCTAAATTCGTGGTCCAGTGGACCAGCAATCTAGGCTACTCGTCGAAGAGGCTCGTAGTTTGAAGCCTATGCAGTTGCTTTTCGCGGACCTAGGCTAGGTCCAGCACGGCCTGGCACCGGTTCGCGGATTGCCAATCACACTGCCGTTGCAAAGCCTCTGAATGCAGCCAGCTGTCCCGTTTACCACGGACTTAAGCTGCCACTTCGTGGCGAAAAGTTGCAATACATTCGCAGCTCTGTGAATAACGGGAGGCACGAGTGCCACTTCTAAATGGGACCCACTGGCTAATTCATTCCGCAAACTGCTGACTCACGAAATGTATTTTAGCAGGTTACAAAACTGATTTTGTGATTCTCTTATGCATTTCGTCCACGTAATAAAATTATCGTGACACATAATTCATTCCGTAAACTGCTGACTCACGAAATTAATTGTAGCAGGTCACAAAGCTGATTTCGTGATTCTGTTATGCATTTCGTCCACGTAATGAAATTATCCTGACACATAATTCATTTTGTAAACTGCTGACTCACGAAATGTATTGTAGCAGGTCACAAAACTGATTTCGTGATTCTTTTATTTTGTGCCAATTACCAATTTGTGCATTCCGTGGACAAAAGGCGTTACGATGTAACATGGTTTCGTAATGAATATATGTATTTCGTCACACGAAAGTCATTCTGTCCACGAAATAAGGCATGTTACATTTGGCGCCCCATAGAACCCGCCACCTCAACACCCACTGGCATGGGACTCCAACGCTCCAAAGCGTTCAGATGCCCTGCCACACATATTTCATTACTCTGTGATAATGTCTGAAGTTCTACCATGGACTCTGTAACATTTTTTGTGGAAAACATGCCTTGGTTGCCTTGTTTCAAGCCATTCTAGCGTTATATTGAAAGCCTGTATGAAGACTCAGCTCGATTTGCGCCAGTTCTCATTAATATTCAACAAACTAAGCTGCTTGACTCCGATTGGCTAACAGCTAGTAGGTTTCGTCCATAACATGACAGTCAACTAATTTTAGCTTCATGGCATGCTAGTGGAGTGCTAGCATTGTTCAAATGTGAGATGGGGTCTGGGAACATGGTTTACGAATGCCCAGAGCCGTTGATTGGGCGCTACGAATGTCTATCAAATCCGTCTGTACATAGCTCATAACGGTTTTGGGGTGTCGTCATCGTCTTGCTGCCCTCCCTCCGTTCTGTGATTGGTTCCTTCGTTGAGGTGAAAACGAAGTCCATAGAATCCAGACTGCCTAGCAGCATGAATAAAATTGCGCACGTAAGGCAGCATGGGAAAACCCAGGCTAATAGACTGCTGTGATGGTAGCCTACTGCTCCAGGCTTCAACAGCAACCTTTTTGCAAAGTTTGCCTGTAGCATTGTTCCAAAAAATAAACTGAAGCCATTATCCTCAAGTGTGGGTTCTTGGGCAAAATGCATCGTTGAAGTTCTATTCATGCATAGCACACAAGTCAGTTGACATTCAGCCATCCTTGCATAGGCCTACGAAAACTGTCACAGAGCTAAACTAATTTTGTGGGCATGGTTTCAACTGGTCGAACTCATGAATAGTAATGAGCTCATCTATTCCACGTCAATCTAAAGAGCTTCTGCAATTTGCCTAATTTCTCTGCTTATTTCTTTTCAGTGGCTAGAGCTGACAGAGGAGGTAGCTGTTTATTTTCACATTCACGATACAGTATAACACAACACATATGGACCTAACATGTTAAAAAATACTGTACAATTAAAAACGGTTTTGTGTGGCAGGGCACCTTTAAGGTTAGGGGTGTGAGGATTTACACACGCAACTAGCATGCTAGCTCAGTTCGCCTCCGTTACACTCACCTCCCTAAATCCTCACTCCCATCCAGGTCACGGCACCACGGTAACAGAGGCCATAATTCGTCCGCAGCTCACGGCCTTCGAACCCGCCACCTCAACACACACCGGCAAATGAGTTTTACATAGCTTTTTCTGTTAAAGGCTCTGTTCTACTGCTACTTTTATAAATTCAAGGTTTAAATGTCAAAGTTAATATAACCATTAACTGGCTTCAGAAAAGAATCTCAGCTTGCGACCTTTACCAAATCAGCATATTAAATTCAAAGCAATATCAGAAGTTAAATCATTCCAAACTTCATGTCAATTCATGTGATTTTCATGAATAAAAATGTCACTAGGGAAAATAACAGGGAAGCTACAACAGGCGCTCCGCTAGCGCGTTGTGCCTAACAACGCCCCTTAGCTGTTGTAGAATCAGTGTAACCTACGGCCTCTCGGGGGTTATTGCTTAATTAGAAGACTGGTCTATTTTTTCTGAACATACGCATAGCTATCACGTCTCTGGTGTTTAACTTTGAAACTTGGATAAAAATGTGTTACTGAAAATGACAATTATAATATAATGGCACACCATTAAAATGTGAGAAAGATTCAAGAAATGTATCCGTACAATTATATTTACTGAATTGCTGTCTTATAAAAAAAATACCACATATAATGACTGCTGGATTTTGTGGTTTGAAATAAAATCACTGTCTACAGGTCCAGAAGAGAAAGAAGAAAAATACACAAATGATAGACGTCAATAGAGAGCATTTCAGATTTGGCAACCGGTCTTTGGCTTTCTTGAAGTTATTGCTCTCCACACCATGCTGACTGAAGTTCCTCCGCTTCATATATGTCAGTGGGCTTTACGTTAAGTGATCTGGAAGCTTAGCAAAAAAAACTCAAGTCACTTGCCAAGTTTTCATTTGATTTGAGGAACAATTTTCATTCTTTGGAAGGGAGCTTTGGTCATACAGGCCCATTCCAAAAGTACTTTTATTGCCCTGCACACAATGGCTAAAATTGTCTTAGGGGGTTGAGAGCGGTGTGGCTGTGTCGGTAAATTATCAGCAAATGATGATAAAGTGTTTTCTTTTGAAATTACACACATAGAGCCAAAACCAAGAAATGTCTAGCCTGAATATTAATAAGCGCATGAATAATATCTTTCAGATTCAGATCAAACTCCAGTGACATTTGAGTTTTAGTTTTCCTGTGTGTCTGCGTGATTATGCGTGTCTAGGCACTAGGGCTGGGGGGGTTAGAGATTCCTCAAAAATGAATTTGGCATTAGAATGTTCGCATGATGGCCTGTCTCTAAAACCAGATAGGCTGCACAGTATTCTCATTTTTTTTACCACAGCCCCACCATTCATGAGCCTTATTTGGTATGACAAACAAAGGGCTCTGCTAATGTAGTGAGGGTGCACAGAGCGCTATGTATCATATATCCATCAAGGCTGATGTAAAAGTGGAGTCTGTGATTGTAATACATTTTTATCAATATTCTGGGGATTGCTCCTTACAATCCGCTTTCTGTATGTTCTCTGTTTGAACTAAAAAAAATATTTGTACACAGTCCTGTGCGTACTTGACTGACTGTTGAGATTCAATATCAGCAATGGCAGAACCACAAACTGCACCTTTAATGCAGAAGGGTATGTTTTGCTGCACTGGTTGTTTATATACATGTTAGTGTAACTTATGTCAAACTTTGACTTGACTGTTCTATAATAGAAAGCAAATGCATGTTGCAACAATAAATTGTTTCAATAGGTATACAATTAGATAATTAAAAGGAAGAAACAATTAAATGATTGACTGAAGGATTATAATAATATGCTGAGAGATGAAACCATATTTATAACAATGGGTACAATTATACCAAGGCACATGTTCAGTGATATATTTTATTTTGACTTGTTCTTGATTTTACTCTAAGGCACACTATACGAAGGAACTGTGGAGCAGTGGCAGCTCATGGTTAAGTTGATCTCCCATCACTTGTCTTAATGTGAAGCATTTGAAGCCGGCCTTTGGCCACACTGGGACTTCAACGACCCAGCAGGACAGGGATAAGAAAGGAAGGGCTTTGAAAATCACAGCACATTAAAAACAAATCTACCGAGGGAGCCTCCGGCTTAGGAGGACAAGGATGATTAAAGGGTCATCGGTCCTCTGACAGGTGGCCTATACCTGATGCCACTCACCCCAATGCCTACTGCAGGGAGTGAAGGTTCAGTCTGATTTTACAGAAGACATCACTCACACTGCACAGTGGTGAAGGGCACAGCTGAGTGCAACAAAACAGTCAAAAACTGACATTAAGCGGATATGTGCATCTTGAGCTTCAATAACCCCACACTTTTAATCGGGTTTCAAAACGTGTTGTGTCCCAAAACAGATTGCAGCTCCCTAAGAAATTGAACATTGTGCACTTAAACTGAAAATCCTCCGGATCAAAGTCGCTTGAAATTCTGTAGCAGGGGACAAAAAATAATGAGGCTATGGTGAGATCATGGAGGGCACTGCAAAGCAGCAACTGCACTTTACATTTCCTTAAGTCATCAGAGTCCACAGCCCATCAAGACTCTCTCTCTGACTGTAATGCATAAATAAAACTTAACCATACACAACACTGTCTACTGCGTGATTTCTAATATGCAACTGTACCTATTCCATATCACAGACTACAACATTGACAACATTTAAATAAAAGAAAAGGAAGAAAAGGAAGCAAAGCAGAAGGCAGAAAAGAAACATTAGCCTCTTGGGCTGTTTATTTTTTTGCAGAGATGGTCTACAATCAGTTTAATTGGGGGCCAAGCAGCGAAGCTGCGAGGACCTCATTGTGTTTCTACGTTTTCCTATTATTATTATTATATGCAATGGAAGTCAATGGCAGCCCATAGAACCGTCTGGTAAAAAGTTGGGAAATTTGGCACACTAATTGGGGACGGTCCCATGTTGGAAGTGTGTTCACTCACGTAACTTTTGACCCGTAGGTCCGATTTTCAAAAGCCAGGTATCGTTGGAATCCTTGGACCAAGCCGAGTTCAACGCACCCTATGACGCCATGATGGATTTTCCGCCATTTTGGATTTCATCAAAAACACTTAAAATGTATCAGGGGTCACATACTTTCTCTGATTCCCACCAAATTTTACACAGATCATCTTCAGACCAAGCCTCACAAAAGTTATCACTTTTCGTCTTCGGAAGTATTACCGTTCGCCCGTAACAGCCAATCAAAATTTGCGGCGAAGCCGCCAAACAGGAAGTGAGCTCATATCTCAGCAACCCTTGCATTTATCAAAGCCAAAATTGGTGCATGGACTCAGGACCCAATCAGGGGTACGCTCAAGAAATCTGGTGACCTTTGACCTCTAGGGGGCGCTGTAATTAAGAATCATGCCTTTTGGCCTGTAGCAGCAGTTTTGCTTAGAATTAAAATGCACTAGTGGTGTCTGGTTGGTCCTTAGGCCGACCCAAGCCAATTTGTGATGTCATCGTAATTGATTCGGCCGCCATATTGGATTTAATCAAAAACACATACAAGTTTTCGCAGGTCACAAATTTCAGCGGATCCTCACCAAAATTGGCAGAGACCATCTTCAGACCATGCCTTATCAGTGCATTGCTTTTTGGAACATTTGACAGTAGCATTCGGCTGTAACAGCCAATCGAAACTTGCTGCAAAGCCGCCAAACAGGAAGTGAGCTCATATCTCAGCAACCCTTGCATTTATCAAAGCCAAAATTGGTGCATGGACTCAGGACCCAATCAGGGAGACGCTCAAGACCTTTGACCTCTAGGGGGCTCTGTAATTGACAAAAATGTATTTTGGCCTGTAGTTGCTGCATTATTCTGCAATGGAGGTCAATGGCAGCCCATAGAACCGTCTGGTTCGTCCTGATGATGCACAAATAATTTGGTGACCTTTGACCTCTATGGGGGCATTGAAATCACAGCAAGCATGATCATATCTCAATCAATCTTTTATTTTTGATGTGAAACTGATACAGCGAGTTCCATTCAATTAATTCTAATGCGTGCGTGCAAGGGTGGGGCAGGGGCGATTGCGGCGGTGAGTTGGCTGGTTGAGGAGGCGGCGACACTCAGCCCTGGTTCAGCCACACAAAATCAGTTATGTTTTGATGTGAAACTTGACCTTGTAACTCAGCCAATCTTGGGTTGTTTTGCATGGAACTTGCTGTGACTGCTTAATTCTATATGCCTGATGCCACAGCATTGAGTTGCATGGCAAATCTGGCCTGCTGAACTGCCTGCTTGGCCCCCACATTGCTGCTTGCAGCTATATTTAACTTCTGTATCTATTCTCTGTCATATTCCCTGGGTTGAAATGTTAAATAAGTGTCAAGAAAAACTGACAATTCATATAGAACTTTATGCATCAGGTTAGTCGCAAGGCTGAAGGGTATTCTGCAAGTCTGCACCATTATTATTTATTTTCCTTTTCTGTTTCACTTGTTCTCTCTCTCTTTCTCTCTTGTTCTCTGTCTCTCTCTGGTCTCTGTCTCATTCTCATGTCACCAGTGCCCCTAAGCAATCCCTCAAGCCAATGCCTTGCTTTATCAACCAGCGGATTTAACAAGACAGCTCTTTTCATGCTTGCTGGCTCCTTGAGCGGTAATGGATTTTCTCAATGAGACTCTTTTCTTTTCCACAGGTTTCACACTTTTTTTTTTCCGCGAGGGGACTCCGGGCTCCTCTCCAGTACAGATCCTCTGCCATTGACTTTGATTTCCTCAGGTAAGTGATCCGTCGCTCCAGGCCCAATGCTACACCCGGCTGAAATCTGGCCTCTCGCAGCCTCTGTGCGCCTGATATTGTACACTCTAATGCAAAGTGAAGTAGCACGTCTAAATAGCCTGTCAATTTTTTTTCCCCCTTCTCCGTCTCTTTGGGTTTCCAAAAATCCCCAGCTGGGACTCATTTCCAGTGCACTGGGGAACGTAAACGATACAGCGATATTAAGGGGCATTAAACTACTTCATGACATTTTGGTCACACTGATGAAGACTGGCACTTGCTTTTGGTTGGTGGGCTGATGGGGGGAAGGGGTTAGAAGGGTTGGACAGACAGACAGTGAGACTGGCATATGTGATGTGATTTCCTCTGGCCGGAGAGAGAGAAAAACCCTGTCAAATAAACTTCCCTCTGTTCTGCTGTCCACCGAAAACCACGTTCATTTTGGGGTGGACGGCTGGCTCGGCAGTGCAAACTTTTACGATGTCTCTCAGCACGGCACGTCTGCTAGAAGTCTTAGGCAAGGGCCTGCTCTCGCTTCTCTCCCTTCCTCTCTCAACATTTGAATCCTGATGAAGCCCCCTTTTGCCTCCGTGCTGAGGCTGATCCCAGACGCGGTGGTTACATTAATTGTTAATGACAAAGGCAACCTTCACTCTGTGTGGTTTCCTGCCCACTTTTTGGATCACTTACAGAGCCCCCTTTCTCTTGATAGGAAATGCAATCGGAGATGTGTGAAAACAGAGCTTGTATTATCGTTTAATTGGTTCTCTCTCACTGTCGCTCATCCCTGGCCCTGGCGCGTGTGCTCCAGTGTGTCTGTTTCACAACAGGAAAGAGTAAACCTGGGCTCAAATCATAGGAAATTCATCAAATATGGTTCCCAAAGTTGTGTCTTTCAAGCCCTGTTTCCTTGCCATATGATCTCTATAAACTAAATCACTGCTGGCTCACTTACAGGCCGACAGGCGCCTCGGGCAAGCACATAATGAAAGCCAAATGCAAGTGACAATGGAGCAAGCACTTGCAGACTAAAATAATAATAAAAACTACTCATTCTCTCGCAGAACAGGAGTCTGGTTTGTGCACTTTGAGAAATACATATATTTTGTCGGCAAAAGAAATGTTGAATTGAAGGCTTTGCAGGTGTCAGGTTTCATAACTGTACATTTTATAGATGAAATGTCACAGATAAATTATATGGAACCGTATGATATGTTTCTCAACTGGCTACTGAAACTATACAATATCATATCTTACCAACGAAGAAAAGGTATCTTCCTGATTTTGATAAAAAAAAAAAAATCTCTTTAGAAAATACCTATAATTGCTGTCTAAACATTCCGGTATCAATCAGAGAGACTTACAAAAAGACCATATGGTTTCAATGGAGCTTGAGCTCACATTCTATCAGTCTTAATGAAGGCCCTGTCAGGAAATGTAGCCTTTTCAACAAAGTTCAGCCTGCCAAACAGGGACTGTGTGTCAATTCATGAGTTGAAAAAGACACACCGATATATATGCTGAGTATTTTTTGGGGGTTGGGGGAAAAAAGCTTTCTGAAGACAGATTGATGCCCTTCCTATGTCTTTAAGAGAGGCTCTTGGGCAGCTCTTGGCATCTGCTTCTCCCTGTCGGTCTGTCCTGGTTTCCTGAGATGAAAGAAAGAAGCCCTGACACTCAGTTTCACAAGGCTTGTTAAAAGGGTTTAATTATTGTGTATTGCATCCTGCATTTTAGCTTCCTCGTCTCTCTCTCTCTCTCTCTCTCTCTCTCTCTCTCTCTCTCTGTTAGTAATGGACAAAATGATACAGGGAGTCATAGGAGCAAAAAAGAAAAACGCAAATTAGGACTGCCATGCAGATGATACTTGTCATTAACCCATTGAATGAAATATAAATCTTAGTTTAGCATTGTTAAAAAGTGTATTTGTCATTTCCATTTCTGAACTCGATCTGACAAGCGGCATCAGTAGGATCAGTCCTTTTTTTTAAATCTGTAATAAAGCACTTTTTATGTCATTAGTCTAACGGGTCGTTAATAATGGTTTTTATTAGATGAATGCATCCTTTAACCTTCCTGAAAGCTAGGGTGTCATGGCAACATACCACATCTATGTTAATGAATGTATTTTTAAATCAAAGTCTCGTGGTGGTGGTGTTCAGAGGTTCACTCCTGCCTGGGGCTTAAAAGACTCAACCCAGTCATTTAGTTCTAATAGTTCTTATCTCCTCTGACACTACACACAGGTGAGTCGCCAATGATCAATGGCAGGGATGGCAAACTTCAAATAGTTCAGCTACTGTACTTTTCCTCATCTTCATGCAAATATATGGGTGAAATATAAAATCTGACTTCTAGAGGGTGAATATATTTTCCTTGTGAATCTACAATGTGTGTCTTCCTGGCAGATTGATTGCCTTTTGATAAACTCACTATAGGATGCAGCACTGGTTTTGATATAAACCCTGCAGGATTGCTTGCAGATGGAAGGCATCCCCTTGGGCTGAACCAGAGTCAAAGACGGGAAACAGAGGGTTTACACTAAGTAGCAGAACAATGCTGAGATGGCTAGGACTTAGTTATGAGGTTCATGACATATTCAATTAATAAACCTGCCAGAACTTGAGTATTTTTGCCAAGATTTCTGGAATATTTGAAACAGCCTAGACCAGACTTTGAGACACTCCTGATTGTTAAAAAAATGGACCCCATAGTTGCTACTTAGTTTTTACTTCACTCAGATTGATGAACCCAACAAAATGGTGATTGACTTGAAGGGGTTTACTGTAATTATCACCAGACTGCACAATATTTCAGAATTGATAATTATATCCTTCATAATACTGGGGCCGTCATACGTTTTTGGTTAATACACTGGCGTTACTCCCCAAATGTTTTCAGCCACAATGAAAATAAAGATAAATCTATTTGGCAAATTGAGACAATTTCCAAGCCAACATCCTGCAATTGTTCCCTTATTTGACCAGGCAGCTTAAAGCCGCAATAATGAAGAGCCACCATAAAACTTTTAAAAGGCTATTTTCGGGCTAAGTCTAACTCCACCCACTAGATACAACCAAATTAAAGTCCCCTTACTCTATGACTTTCTTAGAGCCAAATATTTGTTTGCTTTCCTGTCTGACAAAACATTTCCTTTCACTGAAAAACAAAACATGCAATGTTTCAAGAAGTAGAAAATGGGTGACCTGATAAACACCCTTAGATTAACAAAAGCTTTTGAGAGGTTAATCTAGGTAACAGAGTCAGGTATATCAAGATAAAAATGAATGACTGCATACCTTTTCTTCACAAAGAACCAAAACATTATCATGCACTATATATTGTTTCAGACATATCACAAACTTTCACTTTTCTTCCTATAAAAAAACAGTCACACTCTATGACATACTGATCACTGTTCACCAACGCATAAGTAAAAAAGTAAAAGTAATACAGCATGCTTCTCATGTACAATGCTGTACAGTCATCTCATGCAGAGTATATATTAGTATATTACTAACAATAACCTCATCTCCAGGTACTGGACATTTTACAACAGCATATGAAACTAGATGTACCGCATAGCGGTACAAAATATGACCGCCGCTCAGTCCTGTACATCCGTTCCGCGAAAATAAATCACACTTCAATTTGTCTCCATATTTTACTCCATCCCCCACTCTTGAAACTTTTGTGTATGCTTGTTTGGCATGCCTGAGTGTGTGTGTGCGGCTGCACAGAAAGTAGCCTACTGGTGCTGAAAAGGTGAATAGATTGTAGAATAGCCAAAGAAGATGTAGCATTGTTATAAAACCTTTAAAATCTCTAAACAATCACAAGTAGGGCAGTTCATCACAGTTCATCCATTGCAACTGGATTGATGAAAGGTCACTTACACCTGTAGGCTACATTGTATTTGGGAAAAGCAAAAGGTATCAGCATAATGTTATTTATTTATTTATAAACAAAAACATCTCTGTCAGTTCCATGCCGTTTTCAACAGCTATCAAAAACAAAGGTCATTTTTGGATGGATGGATTTTTTGTGAATGTTTCTTCTTCTACATAAGATTTTAGTCATCTTTAGTTCATGTGATACTTTATTGTCAATGCACAAATTAAGTAACAGTAGTCTGAAACGAAATGCTGTTTTACATCTAACCAGTGGTGCAAATAACTGACATGTCCAAATGGGCCTTGATGAAATGCGTCGCTGGACTGTTCATACACATTTTAACGTGCCAAAGTTGAAGAGCTGTTGTCCGTTATTGTTCATGCAAATATAGGCTGATTCATGTTCCCTTGCATTGTGTAACTGAGGTCCATGGTTAGTCTGGCTTTCACCAGACCAAGCTCAATCTTTTAAGAAATCAAAAAATAAATAGCGGGCAGATCAGGCTGGGTTCACCCAGCCTAGTCCATAGGCACCCGATATTGTTTAATTTTCCGATTGAGATATCCACGCTCTGGCTATTCTAAATGCAAAAATGCATCAGGGAGTTATGACAAAACTGTAACTAACAAACTAGATCCTAATAGAAAGCTGTTAGCTTCCCTAAGCTACAGGTAGGGTTATAAGGTAGGCCTATTTACAACATAAATTGTCAATAGGCTATGCTGGCGACACAAATAAAATCTCCTTTGGAAACCAATGGCTTACGCCTTACAGTATCAAGCGGAGTTAAACTGCCATATCGTGGCGAAAAGTTGTAATAAAATTCACGCAGCTCCATGAGTCAAGGAAAGCGCGAATGAAGTAGCCACTTCTAAATGGGACCCACTACACAGTAGCTTAAGGGCCTGTCCACACGGAGACGCTTTTTAGGTTAAACGCAGAGGTTTTGCTTCGTCTTGGCCGAGTGTCCAAACGAATTCTGTAAACGCACTGCCCGAAACCGCACTTTTCTGAAACCTGGTCCCAGAGTGGAAAAATCTGAAACCGTAGCCCGTTTGAATTCGTTTAGACAGCGAAACCGCACATCCTGCTTGCGTATCGATGATGTCATCGCCACACCTCAACTGCCCTGGACTTGCACTTATATTGCCTAACAATACTAGTTTTCATACATGACATTACCTACGATTACACTCCGTAAGATAAATATCACAACTGGTGCTGCGCAGCGCCGATAGCTTATGACTTGGTGGACTTAACACTGTTTCCCCAGTGTTTTTTTATGCAGCTAGCTACTGTCAGTGACGCGAGAGAACTTAAGTTATTAGGAAAGTGCGGTGTAAGATTAGACTACATTAATTTGTGCGTAGTGCCAGTGTCATTCATTTATTTTACATGTCTTACAACATATATAGGCCTACATGCATTCACAGTCGAGTGAAATCAGATATAAGCATACAAAGACGCTTAGAACTCACGTTAAGCTGATGGTAGCACACTGAATGCAAATGCGTGATTTGATGCAGGCAAACGTATTGACTGTTACTAACGAAGGTTTTATAGCAATATTATAAATGTGGCGACAGAATAGCCTAGAACTTGGGTAAGCCTTGCGTTTAGTAGGGATGTGACGCTCGAAGCTGATGTTTCGAAACAGTGTCGAGCTTCCGAAACGCAAGTGTTTCGAAAAGTGTTTCGAAGTGTGGTTCAAAACGCCCATGTCACGTGACCATGGCTAAGTGAGGCTTCGTGGTGTTTCAATTTGGTTTGGACAGGTGGCACACTTACCGCGCGAGCCAATTACCCGAGTAAACACCTGTTTGATCTAAATTACATAGTCCCAGAATGCTTAAAAGTCATTCAAACACATCTTTGTGGGTTTTTTGTGAGGAGAGAGATTTTGAGAGATATAGCGACATATAGCGATTGATAGTGCATTCTTGTGATTGATAGGATAGTGATATAGATTAATTGACAGGCTAGAGACCGACAGTGAGCGATAGTTTAGATAGATATAGTCTAGTGACCCTTTGAAATACTGGCAGGAGAGGAGAGTGGTTTATCCAAACCTAAGTGTGATGGCAAAAAAAATATTTGTGCATGCCAGCAACAAGTGTGCCTTGTGAAATTATTTTTTCCAAGGCTGGGGAGGTTTATTTAAAAACAAGAAACAGATTAAATGCCAAGACAGCAGAACAACTGTTATTCCTAAATAAAAATGTATGTTGACATACAAAAAATGTATGTTTATTTTTCCCATGTTGAACCTGATTAGTCTAACCTGCTTCATTCATGTATCCTTTATTTCCCTACAACATGTTCCCAAAAAAACCCTGGGCCATAAGCATAGCCTACATTTTAAAACCATTGTAGCATTTTCCTCTCCAGCATATTCCAAAGGATAATGTACTATGAAACTGAAATAACAAAACATCTGTAACTGGCAGATATAAAAATGTTCCAGTTACTGAGCATATACGCCGCTCTGGCCGAATGCAAGTGTGTTAACCACTGAACCACGTGGCTGTTGACGTAATCTTGCGTTCCATGTTGGCTATTTATATTCTTCGTCTGAAGCAGTTGTGCTTCACGGTCAAAATGTGATGTTAGCAAAACTGGCCACTAGATGTCACCATGGAGTTAAGTGTGTCGGATTGTTTCGAAGCCTCGACACAATTCCGGCGCAATTGCTTCGAACGTTTCGTTGTTTCACAAAGGGCTCGTTCTGCCCATCCCTAGCGTTTAGTAGCCTAATTGCGGTGATAGCCAAAACTAATGTGAATCACGGACTATCCTACAACCAAAGAAAGTAAAGGTGATTAGTAGGCCTACCTGCGTTAGCCAAATGAAGGACGGGACTGCACCCTTCACAAACCGTAAAATAAAGTTTATTAGTTTTACAGTTGACTACAGTTGACAGTTCACCATCAGTCCACACAAACAATTCTGGTTTCCTTGCACTAGCCATTTCATCGTAGCCTATTCTGTCTGTTTGTAAAGCGCAAGTTTTGGTCAATTTCTGTAAACAGTGCCACCTATAGGCCTGGGGTATGAAGTAACGTGTTGAGTCGTGTTGAGATGGATCCGTTTGGATGCAAATATTCTTGATACGGTTCCAGGGACGACGGAGGGAAAAAATATCAGTTTGGTACGTGTGGACTAGGCCTAAGGTGTGTTGCTAAAGCAGCCATAATGAAATGAAGATGTCATTGTTTGGATACTTCACACACACGTGCTTTTTAATTTCACAGACTACAACTATCAAGCTGGAATCAAAGCACATCGATTCCCCTCTCACACCCTGCACGCACTTAAAACAAATAAACAGGCGTCTCAGTCTCACGCATGTATAGGCAAAACTGTATCAGACCGGTGTAACGTTGGTAAATCTTCCATTGCACAGAATGATTTTTGTAGCACGTGCAACAAATGACAGTCGAAAGATACAATTACAGTGCTGCTATCAATTTGCTTGGTATAACCGCATTTATAGTTTTCTACAAATGCAATCAATCAAATTGGCCTCCATCACTCAACCAACGCTAAAGGTAACATTACCTAGGTCCTTATTGATATTACAAGATTAACGTACCTGCAGTAAAAACCAAGCATGTCCGATAAACATCCTCAGATTTATTTCGGCTTCAAGAATAAATGGGAATTACATTTCATGTGAACATCATCCTATCCTTATTAGACGTTCTCTGCGGTAAACTACAGTCCTGTAGGAAGCGTCCATTGTTTTTCCAACCCACTTTTAACTTCCAACAAAATTACGTCTTACTGCAACGATGCGCCATCTAGTGGACAAACGACTACTTATCGCCAATACTGGAAATGCAGCCATGATGATGATGATGAATATTTGGCTTTTTTTTAATCCTACTGAATTTGTAATTATGTATCGGCCGTTCTAATACCGATAGTATGTGGGTGCCTGTGTGTGTGTGCATGTTTATATGTGTGCACCGCCATCTACAGGCCAATGAGTGTACAGTCACTAAATGTACACATAATCTAATTTTTTTTAGACCCCCCCATGGATGAAATTCTACGAAACTTGGCATACCCCCAGAGAATGCCAGGTCAATCATACACATAAAATTTGGTGCAGTTCTGAACAGCAGAATAATATTGCATTTTCATTTTTTACCGGGGGGGTGCAAATCACAAATGAGTGATTATGGGCCAGGTTGATGTGGGCCCTTGAGACCAACATACCATAAAAGATTCTTCATCCTCGGTGCCACGGTTCAGGTAGTTATTTAGGAAAAACTGCTTTTTTTGCGGTTCGGGGGGCCCAGCACGGGGGGGGGGGGTGAAACGAAATTTTTCCGTAAAAGTCTAGTGGGGCTACATACCCACCAAATTTCATGTGCACCGGTGTTTCAGTGTCCCGGGTATCGTTGACCAAAAATTCAGGAAGTAGATGACGGGGGGGAAAAAAACAAAAAAACTTTGACAATCATTATATGACCGCTTCGCTAGCTTCGATTGATTTGATACTAAAGAACTGCCACCCCCATAATGATACTAAAGAACTGCCACCCCATAATGATACTAAAGAACTGCCACCCCTTCAAAGACTCAAGGAGTTTGTTTTGTGCAAGATGTCTTGCTGTTTGGAAATGCAATGGCTTTGCAAAACTAGTTTAAGAACTAAGGGCAGGGTAATAGGGAATGACATGTGAGATATCCCTGAGGTAGATGCCACAGTATACAGAAACATTGGACACTGAGGAAAGTGTTCAAGAGCTCTGTTGCTGCTAAAAATCACTTGGCAAAGCCAATTAGCAATGACATAATTTGACAAGAGATAGGTGATTGACATGTTCCTTGAACAAATAACTAGATGTACCGCAGAGCGGTATTAAATATGACCGCCGCCCAGTCCAGCACATTTTTTTCACAAAAATAAGTTACGTTTGTCAAATTGTGTTCATTTCCTACTTTCCTACTACTGTTCCTTTTTTGTGTTTGTAATTGAGTGTGTGCAGAGTGTGTGGTTGTTTTTGTGTATATGTGTGCTTCTGTGTGTGTTTATTGAGTGTGTGTGCCTGCATGTCAGTTAGTTTTTGTGTGTGTGTTTTTGTGTGTGTGTGTTTGTGTATGTAGGTGTGTTTGTATGTGTGGGTGAATTTGTGTGAGGGTGTGGGTGTGTGTGTATGTGTGTTTATGTGTTTACCACTTTACCAATAACCTAGCTCATCTGTTACAATAATGCATACAGAACTGGTTCCTTCCTTCAAAATACTGTAGGGGACTAGTGAATCACCATAATTTAACAATGTTAACAAACATCAAATGTAAAGTATATACCACCTACTCTTTGCAATAAGTGCCATGGGATCTTTAACCACCATGGTGAGTCAGGACCTCAATTTAACATTCATGCAAAGGAAAACATCTGCAGTACAGTGTCCATGTCACTGCAATAGGGCATTGGGATTGATATTTGTTTGGTGTCTTTTGGCCACAGGGAAGAGTGCCACCTACTGGCCAGCCACCAACACCACTTCCAGCAGGAACCTACTCTTCCAAGGAGGTTTCTTATGCAAGCACTAATTAGCCTGCTTAGTTTCAGTAATTCAGTGGCTGCTGGCAAAAAACAAAAGGTGAAAAGCATATATGATTCTGTCTCACTGAATTGCATTATTCACACTCAATTCTCACTGGTATCTGCTAGACAACAAGTACCAAAACATGATTAGTTCATAGATTGCACATGTAAAATACATTTTATACAACCCCACCCCAATCTTGCCTGTTCATAATTCTGAGAAATTCTTGAATTGTGTGCATGTGTGCGTGTACGTGTTTATGTTTGCGTGTGTGTGTGTGTGTGCGCATGTGCTTGTGTGTGTGCCTGTGTGTGTGCATGTGCATGCATGCGTACATATGTCTACTGTGTGTGTATGTGTCATACATATGATTACTGTGAATGTATGTGTGTGCGTGTGTATCTGTTTATGCACATGTGTGCATATGGAATGGGTTAACATGGCCCCTGGATGCAAAAATAGGCCAATAATTGGTCAACCTAGGCCCTACGGTTCTCAAGATATTCACAGAAAACTGTTGTCTGTTGGTGTACAGTCACTAAATGTACACATAAATTAATTTATTGTATGGCCCCCCATGAACGAAAGTCCACGAAACTTGCCTTCAGATGGTGTCATAATGATCCTACACTTTCAATTTTGTGCAGTTTTGACCGTGTCAGCCAGAGATATTTTTCAACTAATTTTTCACCTAATTTTTTGCTTTTTCATTTTTAACTAGGTGGCGCTATACATGAAATGAGAGGTTATGAAATGGGTTGACATGGCCCCTTATGATCAACATACAAAAAAAGGTGGTCCTCCTAAACCCTACGGTTTTCGAAAAAAAAAAATGGTTCCATGCTATCCTTGTGGGGCTACATGCCCACCAAGTTTCTTGCACCCCGGTCTTTCAGTGTCCCGGGAATCCTTGACGAAAAATTGCTCATGCGAAAAAAATGAAAATAAATAAAAATTTGACTAAACCTTCGCTGCGTCATAAATAAGTACTTTGGAGAAGACACTCTAAGGCCACAATCAGACAGGACACAGTTTTTGCACTGACCATTTTAATGTTGTTTTCTATTGGCAGTAACCGTTTTGTGCGCTGCTTATGCGCCAGAACACCTCGTGTTTGTGCGCCTGCTGCGCCTCACGATTTTGCAGAGGCTTCCCGAGCACCTCGAACTGAAAAAAGTTAAACTCAAAGCAGAGAAGCGCCTGACGTCATTTGCGTTTTTATGAAAACAGTGTTCCTTGCATTTTACAAGCAGCAAAGTGCGCCCTGTTTGATCGCACCCTAACTGGGCCAAATTTGAAAGCACAAGGCTTCAGGCTTAAACAACCACACAGTAATAAGCAGAGATAGCTATGTATTAGGGGTGGGCGATATATCGTCTACAATAATATGGTGATATATGGTTTTAACGATGCGCAAATTGACATTATCGGGTATTTAAATTACTTAGGGGAAAAAACACTCGAAATCACACATTGAAACCCCATTCATCCACTAAATCAGGAGGTGTATTCAGCAGGAGAGAAGCCCCTGCCTGCAGCAGAGCAAGTCACATGATTGCTAGTGGGTCGCATTGTCACACACACACCTAATGTTTATTTTGTGCGGCTACTTTGTTCAAGTGGCATTGATGAGTTAAACAGGCATGCTTTTTCCTGAGTGTCCAGCCCTGAGTGTTGGCCGTTGCAAGCTTCTTCAAACTTTGCAAACTCAGCTGGGTGATTTTGTTTCAAGTGCGGCGCACGAGTGCATTTGACCGGCATAAAATCGGCATGTCTCAGACTGACTGGCCGGTCGTTGGTCATGGCCGATCACGTGAAAATCGGCCAATTCCGGTCACCAGCCGATCAATCGGTGCATCTCTAGAAATTAGCTTTAAAGGAACTGCATGTAAGAAATGTATTTCAATTAATCATAAAATATCACTGATATGTCACTAGACATTAAGAAATCATGTTCATTTCAAATACTTATATCACTGACAACAGTAGTCTGGCCAGGATATTGTCATTTAAAAAGTGAAGTTGCAGCCCTCAACTGATGTTGATGTTGTGTTTTGTCATGTCATGTTGTGTTTTGGCCACCCTCCACCTATCTACTAATCACGAAGTCAGTAGTGTTTCGGCATCTGGGTTGGCAACCTTGAGTCAGGGGGGAGGGGGAGGGGATACATCGCTCTACAGTAATTTGAAAGTGATTGCAGTACCAGTTTTGGCCACAATCTTACATATGGTTCCTTTAATTTAGTAATATGTTTTCTCTTAAAGGGGTGGTTCAGGATTTTGGACATAGGACCTCATTTCCAAGTAAACAAGTGTGATATTTATCAGTGGAGACCGTTTTCAACACGTTTCATCCAGTCCTTCTAATTGCAGAGTTCGTAGGTGCTAGGCTAGCGCAAGTCAACGGTATGTGCTAGCCTGCCACTAAAAACAGTCTTACCCACTCCAAAGTACACCCAAGGCAAATAAATTATAACGCCAGACTATCGATGTAAATGTCTGTATTGATAGTTTTATTTCTAACATTATTCTATCCTTGCATTTCAACGATCGCATTACATTTTGAGGGACTAGTGTCTTAGCAGCGGCGGAATTATACTTGCTCCAGTTAGTTAGCCTAGAAATCTAGACGCACCCTAGCGGCGGCAAATTAATTTGCTCAGCCTGTACGTCTAGTATCGAACCATAGGGATTTCTATTGACTTAGCACCGTGGATGTTCTCCAATCACAGCGCTCTATTTTGTTAGAGAGTCTTAAGGCGGGCTTAACAGGATAACGACAGTCCTGCGACGGTGAACAACAAGGAAGGTGGCTATGGCGAACGAAGAGCGGTTGTTTGAAGCGTCAACTTTGGAGAAGTTGGACTTGTGCTTTTCTTTGAAAGTTGAGCAACACAATGCACTTAAGTCATTCCTTTCGAAGAAGGATGTATTTGCCGTTTTGCCGACCGGATACGGATATGGTCGTAGCGCTGGCCTATTGCATGCCTAGGCAGTTTGAAAGACAATTCTCTGCCCGCCCCTTGGATTAAGCGAGGTGAATGGTTCGATGCCAGACTGGTCAATACAGTTTGTCCAGCTGCGTCATCAATTCGCACCTCATCTTCCATGGTGGCCTGGGCATCAGAGAGATTGGTGATGGACTCTGTGTCTGGATTGCATCTCACTTGCTCTGGATCTCCATCCTCAGGGTCACACAGACTCATTGCAGTATGGTCAGAAGGGGACAACGTGGCTACCCACTCCACAGTTTGTTGCGTCTTATCCATTGCAACAGATGATGTGGCGTGCCTTGAGCCCAGGTCGTCTTGGCTACCGCTTGATTCAGAGTCATCAAAGGACGGTTGTTCATCCTGTTCTTTCTCAATAGGCAGGAAGCTCACTTGGACCACTCTCTCCTGACCGGTGCTGGTGTTCCTCACCCACTATGTATGACACTTGGGGTCTTTGAAGATGACTAGATATGGAGTGGGATCCCATCTGTCAGCCAGCTTCCTCCGTCCACGTTCGCCCTTGTTTGCCAGTAGGACATGGTCTCCTTCCTCAATGTCCCGGCCCTTGGTTCGTCTGTTGTACTGCTCTGCTTGGCGCTGTTGTCTCGCCTCTGTGTTGACTTGAGCGATGGCCAGGGCTTCCTTTAAGTCAGCTCTCACCCTCCTGACATAGGTGTTATAGTCAATGATGTCTTGATCTCTGCTGACACTATAGAACATCACATCGACTGGCAAGCGAGGAATTCTTCCACTTCTTCTTGGCACGAGGAGGTAAGGCATGGATCATGCCACCAAGGGTCCGATTGAATCGTTCCACTTGGCTGTTGCCCATCGGATGGTAGGCGGTCATTCTGGACTTTTTTACGCCAGCAACCTGCAGCAACTCCTTTATCAAATGGCTCTCAAAGTTGGCACCCTGATCTGAATGCACACTCTCTGGGAAGCCATATATACAAAAGTACCGGTCCCACAGTTGACGAGCTACTTGCTTCGCTGACTGGTCATGACATGGGAAGGCATGGGCCATCTTCGTGAAGTGATCAGTAACCACCAACACATCCACACTCTTGCCACTTGAATCTTCTGCAGACCAGAAATCTATGCAGACTAACTCCAAGGGCCGAGTGGTCTTGATGCTCTCCAGCGGGGTTCTGCCTTCAGGCTCAGGTGTCTTACTGGCAACACAGCGCATGCAGCATCGTACATACTCACGCACATCTCTTTCCATGTCGACCCAGAAGAATCTTTCCCTGGCCAGATAGAGCATCCTGCTCTGACCTTGGTGACCAGCCTCGTCATGGACACCTTGCAGAATTTGCTCACACAGAGGAGATGGGACAACATACTGGTGTCGCTTCTTACCAGTCAATGGGTCTTTGCACACTCGGTATAAGACTCCATCCAAGATCTTCAACTTGTCCCACTGCTTCAGAGTTTTCAGGGTTTTCAGTGTCTCTTTTGCCCTCTCTCGTCTTGATGGCCTCCTGCCATGCACGACATAGGGTAGAACTCGAGACAGCACAGGGTCTTCTTGCTGCTTATCCTGAAGCTCTTTCAGTGTGAACATTGGTAATGGACTTTGCCCTGGTGGTATTAGGTTCTGCACATCTTGCGATAGCCACGAGACAACTCTGTCTTTGGTACCTGTGTTCCACTCAGTGTAACTATTCAGCACTGCTGACACTTCATCGGAGGAAAGGGAGGAGCACATCAGCTCTTGGCCAGCATCCACTGGTTCCACACTTTGGCATTTGGCACTCAGACGGAAAGCATGTTGAACAACATTCTCCTTGAAGTGCTTTGCCTCGTCCAGTAGAACTTCATAAGGCTCCCTTACCAATCTCTCACTGATACTGGGCTGGGAACAAAGGGCTGTCTGCTCAGTGCATCTGCAACCACATTCTTCCTACCAGGAATGTACTGTATGCTGAAGCTGTATGGTGCCATTTTAGCAACCCACCTCTGCTCACATGCATTGAGTTTTGGCTTCGTTAAGATGTAGGTTAACGGGTTGTTGTCTGTCCAAACAGAGAAATGGTGTCCTTTCAGCCAGTGACTAAACTTGTCACAAAGAGACAATTTAAGAGCCAGGAACTCTAGACGATGGGCAGGGTAGTTACTCTGGGCACGACTGAGTGCTTTACTTGCAAAGGCGATGGGACGAGCCTTGGTCTCACCCTGGGGAACCTGAGACAGCACAGCACCGAGACCATCAAGTGATGCATCTGTTGACAGGATGAATGGGCGACTGAAGTCTGGATGTGCCAGTATTACAGATTCAAGGAGAACAGTCTTCAGCTGCTCAAATGAAACATGGTGTTCTTCCTTCCAGTCTTCAGGACGGAGTCTCTTAAAGCCACAGACACCTCTCCGGGTTGTCTTCCCTCTGGGTGCAGCAGTGAGTGTGAACAGTGGTTTGGCAATGCTGGAGCAATGAATCTCTGATAATACATGACCATTCCAAGAAACGACTTGATCTTTTTCTGAGATGGTTTCACTCTATCATAAGATCAGCAACGGTCATACCCGTGATGGCCTTTACTTTATCAGAATCTGTTGCTACTCCAGTCTCATCCACAATATGGCCTAAGAACTTCACACTCCGTCTTAACACGTAACACTTCTTGGGGGCCATTTTCAGCCCATGAGCACTGAGTCTACTGAAGACCAGCTCCAGTCTCTTAAGTGCTTCACCCTCGTCCGGGGCAAAGACAAGGAGATCATCGAGGTAGCAGAGCAAAGTGAGGAAGTTCTGATCACCAAAGATGTTCATCATGAGGCGCATGAAACTGGCAGGACTGTTGCACAGTCCTTGAGGCAGCCTGTTAAACGCATAGAGCCCCATAGGTGTTGTGAAAGCAGTGTACTTTTTGTCCTCTTCTGCCATCTCGATGTTATAAAATCCTGAGGTGAGGTCCATGGCACTAAATATGGCATTTCCTCCTAATGCAGCTAAACAGTCTGCTTGATGTGGCAACGGGTGTGCGTCCTTTGTCATCCGTGCATTAAGCCACCTGTAATCAACACAGATGCGCAGGTCTCCACTCTTCTTCCACACAAGCACTACAGGAGAAGCCCACTCACTCGATGACTTGCGGATTATCTCGCGTTCCTCCATATCAGTAAGCACTTCCCTGAGCTTATGGTAGTGAGCTAGAGGCACACGACGGTAAGGCAGCCTGAATGGACGATCATCAGACAGATGGATACGATGGAAAAAGTCTTTGGCCTTGCCACAGTCTAATTTATCCTTTGAGAAGACACTCTCATACTTGTGAATCAGCTGTACTAGCTGGCCTTTCCAATAGGGTGAAATTTCACAGGAGTCAACATCGAGATCACTCAGACCGAGGTGTTTAAGGCGTTCAGAGAAGCTGTGTGATGGAGTGACAGTGCCCTCTGCATGGTCGACTATCTGGCTTTGCACTCTGAGCTCGTCTTGGTCTGCTGGATGTGAGTCGACTTCAAGATCTTCAAGAGCAAGGCGTGCATACGTCAGCCACTTTTGAGTTTCTCTGAAGTGTGATTGGTTTGTCACCGGGATTCAAGATCTTAACTGGCAACCATCCATCTGCAGACAGGGACGCCACAACTCTACCAACATTGATGTTCTTTTTGTGGGTTTGTGATTTTGGTGGCTCGATGAGGACAGCACTTCCCACAGACAGTGGCGCAGTGGAGGGCAGTCTGGCCCAGACAAGGTGCTCATGCTGAGGTAACAGTGTAACAGACTGTGCGAGTTTCAAAGTGCCAACAACATCTGGCATATAACTGCCTTTCCATCTGTGAATGCCAGAAAGCATATTTAAAAACTCTTCTATTCCAGGCTCTCCAGTGCTCTCAGGGCGACCAAGCACATGCAATGTGAAAGAGTGGAATGTGACGTATTACCACAGAGACGGCAAGGTGAAGGAGGACCCCAAGACGAAGCGGCAGGCCTAGAATGGTTTTGTGTGGGCCGGACCATAATAGCCTAATTTAGATTTTCCCGTAAGATTTCAAAGCTGCGCTACATATTTCGTAGGTTAGGATAACAGCATTTACTTCAGTAGCTTCAGGAACCATCATTTCGCTTGCTGCTACTCAGCCAGTGAAATCTGTGCATTCTGATAAAGTCGAGTCAGTGAGTAAAGTTACAATGGTGAAGAGACTCACTGATAGCCTGAAACGAGGGGGAGACGGGACTAGAATCAATCAGATGGATATCTAAGTTAGCGATAAGTCAGTTATTTTCAAATCATGGATTGCTCAAAGAGGAGAAAGCTAGACAGCGACAGAGATTTATATAACGATATGGGGGCAATACCACGCAAAACTGTCACGTCCATAACGCCAACTAAATAGGGTACCACGGCATGTTGGCATTATGGATGTGGCAGTTTTGCGCGGAATTGCCCTGGACCGACTCTTCTATATATTCTGAGACAGGCAATTTTTAAAAGCGCCAATTTGAAGCACCTCTACTAGACAAAGCATATATTTTGAGCAAGCATAGGGTAGGCTAGGCCTACCCATTCAACAGTGAACTGAGACCACAGAATATTTTTTATGATTTAAGAGGGCAATTGATCCACCACAATCTAGTTAGGCCTACATCCATTCACTGCCCAACAACGTGATGTTCCTGAGTTTCCAGGATTTCGGGTCGGAAAGAAAATTAAACTTGCTGATTGATGGCTTCAAGGAACCAGCTTTGGAATATCCTTGTCTCAGCTCAAATTTTATTTTAAGTTCACTTTAAGATCTTAAAAAGGTTACTCAGTTTTTCTCCCCAATTACTCTTATCTTGCCTCATTTCTCCTCATTTCGAATGTTGCCTTTTAGGCTACTTATTTTATTTCACATTAAACATTAGGCCTAGGCCTACAACTAGGCTCCATCCATCCATCCATCCATCCAAATATATATCTACACACATATACAATAGCCTATACATGCACGTGTATAGGCTATGTATGTATGCTCCGTGATGCTCCGGACCTTTGCTTAAGGAAATTTTCCGTAACTGGACCTCGCTGAAGGTTAATTGAATACCCCTGCTCTAACCCTAACCCTAATCCTAACCCTATAACTTGTTATGACAAAAAACAAATGTCACTTAATAACAGAAGCGTTATGTCATAAACGTTTATGCCTTGTTTAGGACACATTCATGACAGTATCATGTCACTCGTGTGGACGTGGCCCAAAAATAGTGTCTTGCCCCACCCAAATAATTAATGAAAGCAATCGTTATAAAGCTATTGTTATCATTGTCATTCAACAGACAATTTGTTAATTGATTCATTTGTTTAATTGTTCAATTAATCAATGTTTTGCATCTCCAACACTGTGCATCAGGAACAACTGGAGGAGCTAATGTAGTGTTGCAACTGCATGTGGAATATGCCCTGGAAGGGAAAGGAACTCTAATGTCATGTCCACACGTAGCCTCGTATTTAAAAAACGCTTTTGCGCCCACTTCAGGCGTATTTGTTTCGCAATGTGCGTGTAAAATCATTGCGAGGTATGTACAAACAGGCCGCAATGATGTAAAAGCGCAAACTGCCTGTCGCGGGAGCTGAAAGTGGCAGATTGCATTTGTCATGTCATGCATATGCATTCATGGGAGGATCCAGGGGAAAGTGGGAGTTTAGCGTAAAAAGATGGGAGGGGAAGAGTAAAGAGCGCCTAATTATGTATTCCGCGGTATGTACAAAGACTGCTCCTGAAAGCGTGTGTCTATTCTGCGCCTAAATACTTCCGCCTTGTAAAAGCAGGTGTTAATCCAAATTGCAGTTCAATGCGTCAGTAAGAGAACCTTTCAAAGACAACAGAATCGCTATTTAGAGCACCAGTTTTTGTGGTGAAAGTATTTGTACTACCAAAAGCAACCTCAACTTTCGTTGGCCTTTCCAATGTCTTACTTTCACGTCATTCACTTAAACTTTCCTACTTGCTAGATTTGACCAATCTTCCATAGCCTACGTGCACAAGTAGTTTGAGTAGAACTACTGATCTTCATTATCTCCCTGCTTGTTTACATCTTATCATGTATGGTATTATTTCATGATCGCTAAACGTTTGATTATTTTTAATGTTGTCATCAGTTAACTTCATTCAACTGCGCTTGCCATTCAGTTGTGGATGTTCGTAAATTGCGTTTATGGGCGGAGAAAGGCAGAGAAAGGCGCAGTTTACACTAAGGATTGAACGATTGATAAATATGACGGAAACTTGGGTCTGACAGCGTTCGCAATCTGCGGTGTGTCCATGACGCTGATAACGCTACGTTCGCAAATGTACGTACATCTGGCCCACAGATTTTTATTGCGTTTTGGCCTTTCGTTCACGGCAAAACTCAGATTTTCGAAAGCTTTGTTTCAGTGTTTGCATGTGGATAGGTGAAAACGGAGGTTTTGGATTGTGTTGTGATGTTTTTAAAAAGCTATGTGTGGACATGGCCTAACTGGAAAATTACACCATTTTTTTTAAAGTATATTTTTGGGCTTTTTATGCCTTTAATCAGACAGGACAGTGGAGAAGGAAGTGAGTGGGACAGAGAATCTGGGTGGGATCGGGAAAGGACCACGGGGCGGGAATCGAACCAGGGTTGCCGGCGTATGGTGCAGGTGCCCCAGCCAGCCAGTCACGCCACAGCCAGGGCTACACCTGATCCATTTTTAAAGCGTTTCTCAGTCGCCCATTTGACATCTATTGTTAGAAATACAATACCATTAGCACCAATTCAGCAATTTACACAGACAGAGCTCCACACGCGTATTACTGACGACGACAGACATTTTTATGCTTTACTTTATTTTGAAGCATACACATAAAAAACCCATGCATACACATTTTTTGTGACAATTTATTGACTGCTTATAACTGATAGCATTACCAAACTGGAAACGCTGCTGTCACCCCACTTTCTCCGCCTTTAATATATTATTATTCAAGTATACTGCATATTCATAGTTTAAAATTGAGCTACTTTCATAACAAAAACACCAATACTCACTCTCTCAATAGTCACTCTCTCATCACTGATCTATCGGCAAACCCCTGCTAAAAATGACAATGGAAAAAGAAAACAGATTACACCCGTGTCTGTAACATATCTACTGTAGACTGAGAGACATTTGCATTTGTCATACTTAGCTGAGAATCTCAGTGGGTCAACCTGCATAGTATTGATGGATTGGGTAATACTCTCCCAACCAGGAGTGAAGTCACTGTTGACTTAAAGAGTATTAGATCCCTTAAGCTTGATCTGTAGCACCAAAGCGTGCACTCTAAGATACTCAACAATACCAACAGGCATGTTTATTGGTGGGAAAACTGGTCTGAATAAACTCAAACGATGACAAGCGCTCCACTGGAAGACTGAGGGATTATGTCTGAAACCACACACCATTACTGCATATCCTCAGCTGTGGAAGTCACATTAAAGACTGAGCAAAGCTATGGAAGGCTTGCATTACTACTGAGTGGACAACTTGAGAATGTATAAACAAGCCTTAATATAAAACAGGTTGCTTTTAAAGATTATACTTGAATAGAGAGACTGAGATTCAGAAACAATCACTGCTCTGATACATTAGATTTTGTAGTGCTGCTGATATGCCGATTATCTGAATTAAACATAACTAATACATTATAATACTGTCTCTGTTTCCCTAAAGACGGGTCATTTTTTCACATCAAGCATCAGATGAGTTTTGCAGACATAAGCATCGTGAAGCCTAAGCATATATTCAGTGAAAAACCACAATGGACGTGACTGCCAATTCTTGAAATGAAACGTACTTAACTAAAAAGCCAATAAACCGTCAAATTATTTTTTCTAATGTAATCTAAAAATCTGATTTCAATTTTTTTATGTCTGAGCTTTCTCCATGTCTACCTTCAATTACATATCCAGAGCATGCAGCAATGCATTTTACAGTATTTCAGAATGGCCATAATCCTGTGAAATGCCCAGCTCTACACTTACATTTATTATATCCACAGAGTTTCTGGGGTCTTTTTTTTCTTAAGCTGACAGGGCAGGTTTTATGATTATTGTTAATATTTTATAGTTCGTTTCGCCACACCGTCAATGGTAATATATGATCACTCTCTTGATCTGGTAAGTGTTCAGGACCCCCTATGACTTACTGTGATGCCCGATTAAAAACGAACTTCTCATGACTATTTCTTGCCCACACTGAGTCTCCGTAAAGGGAGTCTATCCAACCAGGATAAAACTCAGTCTCTCAAGAAAAAAAAGACAGGAAAAACGGGTTGGTAATGTTAATGTTAACTTCATCTAATAACCCCTCACTTCAGAAAAGCCAATTACTTTAACCAACTGGTTATTAGAAGCCAATGTAGACTCATGACACTCAATTCATCCAATTTCCTAATCTATGTGTCGGATTTCCCAGCAAGAAGGTAATAATCATATAATATTGATCATCATAAAGAATTCTTCATTTCTACAAGGCAAGGCAGCATTTCATATCCTACATTTGGGAACAGGGGTCAATAACATCATGGAGAAAATGTTGTTCACATGGTACAATCTCAACTTTAGAGACAATTAAGAGTGTGTTTGCGGAGGCGATATTAATGAGATGGATTAAAATCACAGAGGCTTCTTCTTCTTCGGAGGCAGATGGGAATCAAAAGCTTCGACACCCTGTGTCGCCGGTAACTAAGCGGCCTGGCCGTGTTTTCATCTGCGGCTCAATTGGATTTCAGAGACAAAGCATCAGACCTCAGTAATTAACGCTGGTCTCTCCCTGTCCCTGTGGCATTGCTCTGGGCCAAAACAGGATTTCACCAAAGCCATTATTTGCAAATTAGCCTCGATCTGCACAATTACCTGACTAAGGTTACCAGTAAGTAATCAGAGGAGTACATTAGAGCAAATAAAAATAGTTACACACACACACACACACACACATACACACACACTCACATATATATTTACACAGGAGCACAACGGATCACACAAAAGCAGCCACACACACAGTCCTTTAAGGATGAACATTTTAAAAATGCTAATTGTGTTTTACATAAATTACCTGACATTACCTGAAATTACATTAGTACACATTTACAGAAAGGAATAACATTTAATTGATAATTGATATTGAGTTCCTACACAGCCGATAAATTGAATGCCATTTATCCATCAACAGGAACTATATTTAACATATATAGTCGGGCTATGTTCTACTTCAGTAATATAGGACTTCTATGTAAACAAGAGAATCTTCACCTTTTTCATCTGGGTATGTTTCTGTGTATATAAACAGCACATGAAAATGACATATTAAGAAACAACTTCACACACATGTACTTAGAAGAATTAAACAAGAACAAAAAAAATTCCCTGTTGATACGTTCAATTCACAAAAAAAGGCCGTTGGCATTTCCTGTAATGTAATATTGATGGCACACCTCCTCCTGGTTGTGACAAAGGCTTTTAATAAAACAGTAGTCTCTTGTAGTTAAAGACGCATGTTTGCAGTATTAGCTCGCCTGACTACGGCGTATTAATGAATGGAGGCACGCCAGCAGAACAGTCATCTGCCTTAGCACCCCCTTTGATGCTTCATCGCTCAGAAAGCTTTTGACTAAATGTTTGAAGTGTCTGCCTGTGTAATAATGATTTATAATTCTCTTGAACTAATGCTAAATTTGCTAGTAAAAATAATTTTTGAAATAAAAATAAATTGTGCCCGGAGGGTCAGAATCCGTTTCAAAAGAAGATCACCCAAGAGCAGCAAATGTTTTAATAAGCCACCAGCTCCAGAATGGTGAGAGACGTACAGGAGCAGAATGAGGAATTTCAAAGTATGTCTAATTAACATCAGTTTATTAGTGTGTCAATCTTTTCAGCGGGAATCACAGGGAAGGAGGGCAGGGAAAAGACAGAAAGGGAGAAATGGAGATTTGCACAGACCATCTGGCAGACTGCTGGACATCGCCAATGTCATACATCCTTTTTTTTCTATTTTTCTCTATTTACTAAATTTTAGAATGTTATTGTACCACAGACCACAAAACAAATCTAATCTGTGGCATGGCACAGATTTTAGGCTTTGTACAGAAAAAAACAAAAGAAATAATTTAATCAAAAATGTACTTCCCCCTCATATCCCATTATTCCTAAAGGAACAAGTAGATAAATATTTAATATCACATGCAGTAGTCTGATTACTTTGTGATTATTGAAATCCAAACGCCTTACTCAAATTTAATTTTTGTACAGAATGCAGAATGTCTGGAATTTGCAGAGAGGAAACAATAATGACTCGTGCATCGGTATGTATCTCATTTTCATCATTCCAAGTCTGCTTCTCTGCAGAACCCTCCTCAACAGCAGAAGTGAGGGGGATCTCAGTGCTAAGCACAGTGATAGGCTGTGCCAGCGAGCTGTCAGTGAAATATGCATCTGTTTTTTTCGGTGTGGTGGTAGTTCCCCTACCTGCAATGCAGTCGTATGTCTTCCTGAACGGGAGCAGCTGTCGCTGAGAAGCAGGCCTGTCCGCTGCAGTACTGCAGGTAAAGCATCTGTTTCACCCTTTGACCTCGCGCAAACACTCACCCCAACAAAGACCACTCCTCGATCTGTCACCATACATCAGTCCGTGCAACACCAGGCGAGAAATTGCTGTCACGCCAACTGCTTCGGTCAGATTTTTGGCCTCCAACTACCAAAAAAAATGGACACGTGTCATTATACAAGTCTTATCTTTAATACAGTATACACTTCCAAGAATTTTAAATTCATTTTAACCAGAGCATAGTGTATTTCATCAAGTGTTACCCCACATTCAGCCCAGTTCCAGCTCCTCGCATTTCTCCATTAAAGAAATATGTAAGCAGTAAGCACAATATCTAAATCTGTCAGCCAGCTCCAACCTCCCACTCACCATGTTATTTAAAACTAATACAGTTTAACTAAAATATCATCACTGAATGATTTAACATTGCACTTTTTTGAACTGTGAAGCATTGTAGATTATCATGACGGCAAATTTGTTTGTTTCTTTTAACCCCCCCATATTTATGGCTACAGAGGGTCCCTAGGCGGCTTTTCCTTTGAGCGCACTCGTGTTTACAGCTAAGAAGTCCCACTGCCATTTACATAAATATATTTCCTGGGCCAATGGGGAGCTGGTAACAAAGTGACTGCATCCAGGAGGTAGTAGACTATAATCCCTCCTCAGATAGGCGGCAATACTTTGCACTTGTCCGCACCTCCACTTTCATGTTAAATTCATGGCTTTGAAGTGCGCTCCAGCCAACACTCTACACTGTGTCGTATCCCCCACGTCTGATGTCTTACTGTGGTGCGATCCCAAAAAATACACAATTTAATGTGTGTGTGTGTACATGGGAGAGAGAAAGAAAGAAAGAGAGCATCTAGGGAGTGTGGAAGGGGAGTCCTTTCAAAATCCAAAATTACTACACTAAACACATCCCTCACCTCCCTTTCCTCTCTGTTTTCAAACCTTACACAAACACAGGTCATCAAGACCATGTCTCCATTTGTCTTTCTGTGCGAGTTGGGGGTCCCAAAAGCAAACACTGTCTGTTTAATTCAAATGATTATCAAAGACTAATAAGATCAAGTGGGTCTCTCTCTGTAATGAATATATTACAGGCACACAAGGGCTAAACAGCCAGGCAGGGAAAAAAGGAATGAATGATTTCTCTGTGGATGGGTCGAATGCTAATATGGGGGCCAGATGCTGCTCCTTGTAATATTCAGCGCCTGTGCTGCTGTCCAGGCTGACACCCAACTCCTGACCTTACATGGCTCACCTTGTGTCGATTTTACACAGAGCTGTAAGGTTTGTGCTGGAAACCCCTATGCACATCTTCAAGCTTCCGTCTAATGGCTTAATTTCATGAGCTAGGCATCAACCTCACACACACACACTACTACAAATATCAATACTAGAATCTGAATGAAAAACAGCCCCTTGACGTCTCCATCACTCTGAAGTGTGCCACCAAACACTCACTATTAAAGAAACCGATTTAGAAAAACACTGAAATGTATTCAGTTTTTTCTACTTACCAGTGATAATTCATCAGACTCCATTGGAAATGTATTGAGTTCGTGAAAAATGTATGAATTACTAATTAATGAGGCATTCTGAACACATTTACATATTCATAAAGGTGTGGTTGAGTAATTGACATATGCATGAGAGAACTGAGTGATGGCTTTGAAATAATAACACATGCCTACATAGGAACCTTTATTTTGCTAAATTCCTCAAAAAAGCAGAGGGAGTCGGGATGCTTTTAAATATCCATTACGTATTCATTCTTCCCAAAAGAAATGCAGTCAAATGCTTTGAGAGATAAATACACGGAGAAGAGGCAATGATGTGAAACAGTATGTAAAATTACATTTTGTGAAATATTGTCCCGTGTGGATTTTTCAAAAGTTCATTTAGCAAACCAATGTGCCCAACAACCATGCTTGGAAATTCTCAACATGTGGGTGAGTTTTGTGCAGAAAAACATTCTCTTTTTTCTCTCTCCCTCAATAACAAATGAAATGAGCATAACTAAACTGATACTTTGATAAAGCCTGGCAAATACACACACATGCATGAGCAGGCATGTAAACGCCACACACCACACACACATACAACGAGAGAGAGAGAGAGAGAGAGAGAGAGAGAGAGAGAGAGAGAGAAAGAGAGAGAGAAGGTGAGGGAGGAAGAGGCTGAGAGAGAGAAACAGAGAGAGTGCACTTAGAATAGAATATGTATTTATTCCTATAGATTTGTGATTGACAGTCAAGCAACCCAGTCCAGTGTCCCCACAACCAAAAAAGCAAAAGGTTCATTTGCAGTAATATTGTCCAAGCCATTACTTCCCCTTTAAAACGGGGCCAGTCCAAAAGTGGCTGTTTACTGTGGTGGTTTTCCTGATAGCTGCTGAAAGAATCTGATTAATAGCATCCCACTGAGGCATGAGGTCAGCTTTTTGGAAGCCGGCTTGCAATGGGGCAGGTCCAAGAGGGTTTGGCCCACGCCAGGGTGTGTGTCACTCTGAAAACGTCTTTCCATTGTTAACAGTCTCCTCATAAAAGCCCCTGTGAAGACTGACCCAAATATGGTGCATTAGAAGAGCACAAACAACATTCAGATGGTTCCTAGGCTTTCCTTACAGCTATGTCCTGGCGAATGACAAGTTCAACAAAAACATGTTGAGTTTTTCACCCGGCCCCATTGTGTTCCCACATTAACTCCAAGCTGGGCCCTTTGAGCCTGCCCAGAGCTGTGTCTGGATTCCTCTGTCTGGAGATGGCTCTGTCAGCAGGCTTGGCCTCGTCCGTACACCACACAGTCTCCTCCACTCCTCTTTTCAGCTTCACCCTTTCTTTCCCTCCTCCCTCCCTCCCTCCCGCCTCTTCTCCTCTCTGTTTCTTGGCTTCCAGACACAATATGCTGAACGATTGATGGGGCGAGGGGAAAGTTAAACAATTAAAGATGGCCTTGTGAGCCAACTGGTTTGTGCTTTCTCTACTCGCCGAGTCAGGGGCTTTGTGTTCTTAGGCCATTGTTTAGATAGAAAATGAAAGATCTCATTTCCAAAACAGGAGGACTGAACTCTCTGTCCATAGACAATCCTAGCAAGGTCCCCGAGTAAAGCAGAGGCCAGTGCACACAAGGATAAGAACAGACCAAAAGAGATAATGGTTTCTTACAGAACATTTCAAATGAGCTCAGAAAAAACGAGAAAACCCTTAGCATGGTAGATCATCTGAAATTACAGCTTTAATACACCAAGCAAATGCCAACCCTTACTAACAGGGAATAGAAAAATGAATCCCAAATTTTAATATCTGTAAATACCAGAGGCCCTGGTCAATCAGGGTCCACTTGATAGCTCTTGTACTCTTGTACAGAGGGCTAAATAGAAGGGGAAGATTGAGAGAGAGAGAGAGAAGGGGTGGGGTAAGTCAACCGCGTCATGAATCAGCCATGGCTTGAGGATGCAGAAGTTTGAGTTTAACCTTGCAGGACTTTTGGAAGGCACCTCTGAGGCTCCGCGAAGAGTTTTGGCAGAGGAACAAGGAGCCTGGTGGGTCCGCATATCTCGGGGAGCTGGTACTCCGCACTAATCTATTTTAAACCATCTGTGAAATTAGCAAGATTCCTTAAGTCCTTCACCTCCAAGGATTAAAAATTGCTCGAGGTCTGGACAGTCTTTGCATAAACTATATTCACACATTAGAAAAGCCCAGCATCACCACCAATTCAGATATGTAATAAAACACATCTGCTATTGTAGTGACACTTTCTCCTTCACCAGAGGCCAAAATAAGTAATGCTCCCAAAATACACACCTCTTCAAAACATTCCATTCTGATCAGGTTTTCTGTAAGGTCAAACATATGGTAACATATGGTGTTATCTAACACTTTGCGTATTGGCAACTGTGAATCCCAAAAAAATGATGAAACGACATGAGTTAAAATTGGTAAGTGTAGACATTCTCATAAGGGATATGGAGGGATGTTTAGTTGTAAGAAATGCACTATTCTGGCGAATCTATAATCCATACATTTCACAAAGGAGAATAAAATGAAAATATGGACAGATCAAACCAAAATCCCCACACAAATGTGCAGTGCTTCAGCCAAACTCTTTACAATAAAGTCATGAGTTGAGTCTAATGAGAAAATCAGATAAAGAGCAGCTGCGCTTGGGGAGGGACAGGGCTGGTAGGCTGATTCACTGGACTCAGTGGCATAAGCCCCACGCTCAGGAGGAGACCAAGGCTCCAAACACTAAAATATTCTTTCAGACGAGCAGACCCTCCAATGTTTAGTCATCTGGGCTGTTCCGTGCAGCAGCAGACCTGCCTGATCTGCAAGGCAGCACGATATTAATTACTGTCTGCAGCCCAAACACCTACATCTTTGAACTAACACTGTGACAGTTCGTCCAAACAAGGCACTTAAATACTGCAACATCACTCTTCATGCTTCACGAGTCTCCCAGTTTGTCTCCCTTCCCATATGGCCCGGGAGGACAAGCACTGGTGTGGCATATAAGAGAGGGAATGTTGGCGGGGTGGGGGGCTGGCGTCTCTGGGGGTTAAATAGCCTAATTAATTATTGTATTAAAGAATTATTGTCTTTTACATAGAGAAATAAAAATGTTAGTATAAGCCAGTGATCATGTCTGTTTGACCAGGCATACAAGCATACGCTCAACAGTGCAGGTAGGAACACACAAAAGCAAAGTTCTTTTACCCTGAGCCAATGATTTGTAATGCAAGCTTTGTGAATTACAATAAGATTTACAGTGCAGCAGTATATGCCTAATTTTCCATCTATGGCAGGGTGCTTCAGCAGCCGGAGAGCGCTGACACAGGCGACTATTACACACACACACATTTAAAATGTGGTTTTTACGAATGCACTGGGGGAAAGGAGCTTACAGCACGGCCTGGCAGGAGACATAATATGATTGATGAAGAGAACAAAAGACACACAGAAATGGTTTTCCAAAATGTTTTGAAATGACTCCTGTTCCAGAATGTTCTTTTTTTCTACCCCAGCTGCCTGTGAAGAGCTGAAAACCTGACTCCATTTGGAGAGCTACTCTTGAAGTCTGCAGGCACACAGTAGCAGATGTCTAACACGTACATACGTACGAGAGCTTCACATGGATGAGCAGCTTGACAGGTAAGCTACTGTTGTTGACGCCCTCGGTGAGTGTCAAAAGCACCTCTCACTTTTTTCTTTAATTTCAACTACCTTTCAGAGGCACTAAAACCCACACAGATCCTGGATCAGAGCAGTGAAAGGGAATGATAGCAATGATGCAAAAGACAACTGGAAACTTGTGATCTGAGGGCCTCAAACTCCATCTGAACTGATCTTACTACCTCTGACATGTTCAGACTGCAGTCGAACTGTCAAAGTGTGGAGGTAAAAGTCTACAGTCTCTTTAACAGTGAAGGGTCCTACTGTACACATTCCCTTAAAACAGCATGACCCGAACTGACCAAAGCTACAGATTATGTCATCCTGTAAAATTCCCTCTCTCTAACAATAAAAAAACAAAGACACAGTGTGATAAAGGGTGAAAATGGCAAGCCAGAGACCTCTCCCATAATGTTCCATAGACTCTGGTGTATATTACTCACAGCTGGCAACACAATGAGATTTGGTCAGTTCCACATTCACTGGATATCCATGTCAGTCGAAGATGTGGATAGGCCTATGCACTCCTAGAAGTGAGACAATGAAGTTGGTTTCACTCTCAAGAGGGCCAGGAGAGAACCCAATAAGCATGTAGGCTACAGCAAACAAACAAGATAGGTATTGTGTGTCCTTTTCAATTTAACCATATCTTCATTGTTTAAGTCTGTTATATTTTGGACTATTTGCCTTTATACAGATAGGACAGTGAAGAGTGACAGGAAGAAAATGTAATGACAGCGGGATGATTCGAACCAGAGTCCCCGTGGTCACGACCCGGTTTTTTGTTTTGTTTTTCATCTTTTAGTATATCGCCTATATTAAATGTATACGCCAAACCCCAAGGTGTTTGCAGGCTGGCTGTGTGTACCATATTCTCATACTGAAATGGGGTGGTAGTAGCTCAGTAGTATTGTTGGAATTGTTGTAGGCTATTGTAATGCCAGATGTTACTGTATCTAGAATCCACGACCAAACGGCTCCTGGGTGCTAAACTAGTAGGCTAAACTCAATATCACAGTGTAGTAGACTGCATGCTAGCCTAGCAAATTAAGCCTACTTGCTAGCTGTGAAATATCATTGGCTGTAAGTATCTCGCACTATAAACCAAACGCACATGTCTACGAATGAATGCGGTTATGTAATCATACTTTGCCACCATATTGCTGCTAGCGGCTAACAGGATGTGTAGGCTATTCACATTGCATACAGATATGTAGCCTAACATTAAAACAAAGAATTTCGCAGAACCCAAAACAATTAACTTTTAATATTGTATTCGGTATGCATTGTGTACGACGGAGTATTAGGGCCACACATGAAGAAAACAAATATTTTTTGCCATGGCGAGATAAACTTGACATGTTGACTTTAAAGTCGACATGTCGACGTTAAACTCGACATTTCGAGAATAAAGTTGAAATATCCTATCTAGTTTAATCTCGACGTGACATGCCGACATTAAACTCGAAATACAGTTTAAACATAGCCTACAGTTTAAGCTATGTAGCCTACACAACACACAATGTCACATGAATAATACACGGGTTTCCCATTTACCAACAAAACTAGATGCGCGCGCAGCCGTGAGGCAGAAGACGCTTGGTGGCCGTCCACAAAGTTATAAACTTAACCTAAATAGTCGGCTGTTGTAGCCTGGGTGTTCCCATGCTGTCTTGCGCGCGATTTGATTCACGCTTCTAAGGCAGCCTGGAGACCATGGAGCAAATTTTCGCCTGAGATAGGGGACCAATCACAGAACAAGGGGGAAAGCCAGACGACGATGAGCTATGCACAGACGCATTTGATAGACATCCGTGGCACCCAATAAACGGATCTGGGCATTTTTTTTCAAATACGAGAAAATTAACGTTTGGTGCCCATTAGATCCTGTCCCGTCCACTCTTCTACAGTCTATCTCACCCGCTGTTCTACCAGCAGTCACACATGTATTTAATGCTTCACTCAGTTCTGGAATAGTTCCTTATTCTTTTAAACAGGCTAGGGTTACACCTCTGCTAAAGAAAAGTACACTTAATCCAACTGAGGTGAAGAACTACAGACCTGTCTCCCTTCTTCCTTTCTTGTCAAAGGTTTTGGAGAAAGTGGTCTTCAAGCAAGTTTGTGACTTTCTTCATCAGAATAATCTACTGGACCCTATGCAGTCTGGTTTCAAGAGTGGTCATTCTACTGAAACTGCTCTTCTGTCTGTGACTGAAGCATTGAGAGTAGCTAAGTCCTCTGCTCAGTCATCAGTATTAATTCTACTAGATTTATCTGCAGCCTTTGATACTGTTAACCATGACATTCTCCTATCTATACTATCTGAACTGGGAATTTCTGGAAAAGCTCTTGACTGGTTTGAATCTTACCTTAAAGGGCATTCTTTCAACGTGTCTTGGCAGGGACAGGTATCTAAGTCTCATGACCTCACCACAGGTGTGCCTCAGGGATCAGTATTAGGACCCTTGCTTTTCTCTATTTACACCACTTCCTTAGGTGAGACCATTCGCTCCCATGGATTTGACTATCACTGTTATGCAGACGACACTCAACTTTACCTGTCTTTCCCACCTGATGACTCTAGTGTTTCCCACCGGATTTCTGCATGCCTTAAGGATATTTCAGCCTGGATGAAAGATCGGCACCTTCAGCTTAATCTCTCAAAAACAGAGTTTTTGGTGTTTCCAGCTAAAACAGCTATTCCCCAACAGATTAACATCCAGCTTGACTCAACTTCACTGACCCCAACTAGATCGGCACGAAACTTGGGCGTTGTAATTGATGACCGACTTAACTTCTCTGAGCATATAGCTTCTATTGCAAAATCATGTCGGTTTATGCTTTACAACATTAGGAAGATCAGACCTTATCTGACACAAGATTCCACACAACTTCTTGTTCAGACCATGGTCATCTCTAAGCTGGACTATTGTAATTCACTATTAGCTGGCTTACCCGCTTGTGTAACAAGATCATTACAGCTGATTCAAAATGCTGGAGCACGCCTGGTCTTCAATCAGCCAAAGAGGACACATGTAACTCCTCTCCTAGTTACTCTCCATTGGCTCCCTATAGTAGCCAGAATTAAATTTAAATCTCTCACTTTGGCCTATAGGACACTAACTAGATCTGCTCCTAGTTATTTTAATTCAATAATCAAGCCTTACATCCCCAACCGCCCACTGCGGTCTTCTGGTGAGCGTATGTTGTGTCGACCAGTCATGAAAACTGGGTCTAATTCCAGACTCTTTTCTTCAGTGGTTCCATGTTGGTGGAATGAACTGCCCAGTGCTCTCCGTTCCTGTGGTAGTTTTGGGTCGTTTAAGAGGGGTCTAAAGACATTCCTATTCAACATATACTTAGTTGTTTAAGCGCTTATGTGTTATGGTTTATATAATGTTGTTTTATTTTAATTGGGCTGTTAATTAATTTGACATTATTGTTTATTATTGATATTCTCCTTAATGTAGTCTTAGCATGTCATTGTTTTTATATTATTGATTGAATTGACATTATTGTTTTATTATTGCCTTTCCCCTTTTTTACATTGCTTTTTATTAGGCTATTGCTTGAATTGATATTATTGTGTACTACAACTATTCTCCTTACTATATTTGACCTACATTTTAATCTGTTCCCTGTTCAATTTTAAATATTATTATGTTGTTTTGTATTTATGTGTCGCTTTGGACAAAGGCGTCTGCTAAATCCATAACCATAACCATATGGAAATACCATGCACTATGCCATTTATATAGCTAGAATAATACATGTTTCCAATGATATAATGTTTCTATAGTACAAAATGTTAATTCACTCTGTTTTACGTGGGTAAGGCCACCGCACATCCAAATAACTACCCTTCATGACCCACAGGCCGTCACTCTCCATAGATTAACATAGCAAAAGTAATTTTTCTAAAACTGCTTTTCCATGTCTCACCTGCAATAAATATAGTAGGCTAGACACAGATACCGGTATGTGTGCATTTACTTGCCTGGTCGGGAGACAGCTTCATTTGTCCCTCCATAGACATTCAGCAATAGCCTGTTTTGCATCCATTAGCCTACAAACAAACATGCAATGTGAAAGTCTGGGATTGGGGAAAGCACTTAGTATGCCTAGTCTAGTGAAGCATGAAGTTGAACCTTTAGATGAGAAACACTAATAATAGGCCTACAATAAATAAATAAACCGCTGACGTTTAGCCTACTTTTGACCATCGCATTTATCGCCTGTAACTCCGTGATAAAAGGACCTAACAGGAAAGTATTTGGCTGAGCAACGGAGGTTAATATGTTCTATGTTTTGTCGACATGCTGTAGGCCTATGTCTATCGTTTTTGCACTCGAAGAAAACTGGAATGTTTCATTCGTCCTCCGCCTTTTCAATCGTCCCGAGCAGTCGTTCTCTCTCCAAACTAACTCAAAATGTTGAGTTTAATGTCGACACGTCGAGGTTAAAGTCGACATGATATTTCAACTTTATTCTCGAAATGTCGAGTTTAATGTTATGGCATTTATCGTCATGGCAAAAATATTTTTTTCTTCATGTGTGGCCCTAATACTCCGTCGTATTTGTGGGCATCATTCAGTTCAATGGAGCATTGGTCATTTTTACCTGGTTGGATTCTGAAAGCCCTGAAATTCAACTTGGCTGCCGTCCCTGACTGTAACATGACGTAATACTAGCCAAGGCGCAAAACAGGCCTGGCTAAATTGACAAAACTTGCTGACGGCGCCTTTGTCTTGTAGTAGGCCAGCATAGTTTGTATAAATTGCAAAATGATTAGTAACATTCATTTATTAGTTTTTATTCACCACTTTTTTTCTCCATGTTACCTTCCTTGTTGTTAAAACATGTTAAACATGTTAAACATGTAAAAAAAACTTTCATTTGAGACCAGGATTAGGCCTATGCTTCTACACAAAGGGGTTCATGTGCAGTAGGCTAAGCATTTGATTGTCTGTATGCATTTTGCATAACCAAAAGTCCTATAGGGAGTTTCCATAGGCATTTTACAAAACGCATGAGCTTACCTTGGCAAATAATGGTCTAAACTAAAACACTAATCTTCATGGATTTCTATGCAACGTCACGAAAACATGCTTGCGCAACTCAGAGGCAGAAAGCACCATAGAACAGCATAGAGCAGTGCTCTCCATGAAAATAATAAAATGAGTTTTTGTGCTGAAAACTGCACCAATTCGAAATCACGATGGTTAGAATGTTCGATATGTTCAATATCCCTAACGGAATGCATGTCTTCGCCAAAAATTACAAAATACGATGTTATATTATTAATGCAAATGAACGGCAAACAAAATATAGCCTAGCCTAGAATGAGATTTTATTAGCCTATCACTGAGACAACAGGGGTATACAAAAAAAAATCAGATTGTAGTTTACAGCAGCCGACTATTTAGGTTAAGTTTATAACGTTGTGGACGGCCACCAAGCGTCTTCCTCCCCACGGCTGTGCGCGCATCTAGTTTTGTTGGTAAACAGGAAACCCGTGTATATTGATCTACTTTTGCACACAGCTTCAGGAGACCTGGTGCTAGGGCTCAGTTGTGTTTCTAAGTGATATCTAGTAGTATTGTAGAGGGCTGATGTGGTCAGTTCAGAGATGCTTGTAATCCGGCAGAAAGAAAAAACTAATCCAGCCTCTGCAACTCTGTGTCAGTATATCACACAGTTATTCTGACTGTTTCATACAAAAACTACAGGTTCTTAGCTTTCTATAGAGGTCAAACATTTGATGGTAGGCCCCAAAAGAGGTGGGAACAATGCCCTCGTAAGTAGGCACAGTGCAATTTCAGGCAAAAAATGCATGTGGTTAAATATTTCTCCCAAGACTGTTGCCATCGTCAAATCAATGGGCCTGTTAATGGATTGCAAAATTAGCTAGCAAGCTATTTTGTCCATCAATTGTTATATGACTGGTTTATATGTTGAGTAGAAGTATAATCCAATGGGCTATCTTTACAAGCTATAGGCTAGCTCCCATTATGGGGGTACAGTGTCAATAGTGTAAATTGTGTGTATTAACACCAGTGTTGGTGGCGAACACCGCAAGTCTAGTAACTAAGGTAGACTGCAGTGTTTCCCATACATTGACTTATTTGTGGCGGCCCACCACAATATCAACATTGACCACCAGACAATGATTTTCCAGGTTGTACTAAAATTGTGCTTAAATCTGGTTAGCATCATAACCACCCTGTGCTAATTTGTTAAAAACTGCTGCATTCAAGTTAATTCTACAAACCAACCACCACAAATGGAATTCAATTCTCTGGGAAACACTGAGACTGCATCATAGCAAAGTGAAATTCTGTCTGCTAAACACACCATTTTAACACAGTTTGGGAGGGATAGAAATTAAGTTTACATTATAAGAATATATGGAATTTTGAATATTGAATTTTATTGTGCAATTGTTCTTATCTCTTTTGGGAGGGGGGGGTCCAGGTCCTGATCAGGGGGTCAGACCCCCCCAAAACCCGCCATATTTCGCACTATGAGTCACGACCAATACCACCCTGCTGCTTACTGGACTCAGAATGCAAAGTTTCCTACTTTACAAAACCATACAAAGTGTTTCCCTCCCCCAAAATAAATATGAAACAGACACAAATATCGTAAAACAAAATGTCTCTTTAATTTGTAAGTGTCAACAGCAGTACAAAAGATGGAGTGGTGGTGAGACGGCTTTTTTTCTTGTGTGATTTCATTTTCTTTTTATGGAAAAGGAGGACACTCTTGAGGTAAATGATAAACAGGAGGTAACACCAAATTCTGTCGTGTTACATCGACTTGACTGCGTACACATACGGTACTGTAGAAAGATGGTGTTACATTATGATATGCCAAAATGCATCCTGTAGGGAAACAACCTAAATAATTTATACACCACTAAGGTGCCTAAAAACACCCAAATGTGTCACTCATCTGGTATACTTTATCTGATATATTAATACTACCAAAACAGAGAAGACTGGTCTCCAAACATAGCACTGAATTATTTAACCTTTAGTTTACCTCACGTCAATACTGCACATGGAAACCAAGGACTTGCTGGTTTACATATTGAAGCCAAGCAAAAAATATTTTTAGTACCATTTTTTTTCATTTCTTTTTTAAAACAATAATATCCTTAGCAAATAGCTGTCTTTTGCACTGTATAAAGAAGAATGTGAACACAAATGTGATGGCAACCTTTTTAAGTTCAATTAAAAACTTTACACTGGACTGTACAAGATATTATGATAAACTATTTACATTTTTCAGACTTAAAACTTTTAAAAGCAGCAACAGACACTATTTCATCACCTCTAACTCCCGATCAATACCTGCCAAAGGCCTAGGTACCAGTCGAGTAACCGGTCTCTATGCAAAAGAACAAACAAACAAACAAACAAACAAAAACAAACATGTATTAGGCTGCCAAAGGGAATCAAAATAACTGCGGCTGAAGCAACAGAGGAGCATTACGCACAGTGTTGCTGAGGAGACGATTTGGAGAACACAAATAACCTAAGAAGCAGAGTACCATGGACAACAGCATATTATGTTGTCCCAAACAGCAAACATTTTACTCTTCTGAACAGCAGCTAGCATGTCAGTCCAGCATGTCAGTGAATTGTGCTGATTAAATTAACAAAGAACAATCCCACAATATACATCACATAAGTTCAATGACAGAAAAAAAAAAGAATTACAGTAAGTTAAGTTAAGTAAAAACAGCATTCGAGCTCTGTCTTCAGTTGTATCTACATTGTGTTAATATGGCAGTGACAATGATGAAGGAACAGAAATGTCAATTGGGCTAGATTGCTGCTGGCTGCGTTTTATGAAAAAACGTCAATTTTTAAGATAGTAATAAGAGACAAAAAGGACTAAAGAGGACAGAGAATGCGCACGAGTATCCGTGTACAGCATAGATTCTAATAAATATTTGCACGTCCCCTATGATCTACGCTATCCAAGAACCTCACCTGTGATTTCAAGAAATGTAATTGTATTCTTCTATTTTTTAGTATATTAAAATTGTTCTGTAAAACTGATGCATGCAAATGTTTTTTTTTTCACACCAATTTGGGTTTGGGGCAAAATTTGGCACATTATTGAATGACAGCCGCCATATCCAATAACTTATTGTGACCACTTATTATTGTGACAGAACTATCTGTGATACAAACATTTTCATTGTAAAGGGGTTGAGACCTAGCCATTCACATACATCTGTAACACTGTCAGTTCAGATAATTTCCTGCAGAGTTTGACACTTGGTTGCATTGCACTGCACTGTAAAACGTTTTCTGTGTATAATTCCAATAGACAACTGGTTCACAAGTAGTACAGTTTTGGCTGATTGAACAGGTCTAATGATTATCATTGAAACACAAGCAAGGTGCTTGGCTGTTTCAGCTACAGGTGAAATACTGCTTGTTCAACAGGGATGTCAGTTCAGCATCTACATGAGGTACAGTGACTTGTCAGTTTCTTTTTTTTCAGAACAAGGACCAACATACACAATGTGAAAAAAAGTCAAATACATAACTTATACTTCACTAAGTATCCATGAACAAAAATAGATTTCTATTTTCCTATGTTATATGTACAATAAAACATCTGTGATGAGATGGTGAATTTGTAAAAAAAAAAGCATGAAAGAAAGAAAAGAAACTTTGTTTTGAGCTCCAATTCTGGTTCAAATCTCAACTGTTTATTTTTTTTTCTGATTGTCCGTTTATTCTGTTCTACTGACACTTTTAGAGCCAACAATGGCTAATAAATACAATAAAATGTCTATATGCACTATATAGCTTCAAATACAATATACAACACAAATATACGTGACTAATAAAATGTGATACTGATGTCCGGTGTGTCTCAGTTGGCCAGTCAATATGCAAGCCTTCTGTCAACTTCTTCCCATCCCCTAGGCAGCCCTGGAGCTTAAATGAAATGTTCATTCATCACGTGTCTTTGCATAAATAAACAAAATAAGTAGACAGAAACATGACTCAGATCTGGCAACTGTGAGACGAGCCCACATGAGTTCAAACAGGTGACTTTTGTTCATGTAGTTTTTTTTTCCTCGCACAACAGCTTCACATTAGTCAGAATTGATAAAAAATACCATTTATATCCAGTGCTCATAACACTTATGAAACATTGTCTCTGTGTGAGAATGAACTTCTTTTTTGTCCTTTTTTAAATCTTTTTTTGTTTTTTTGTTTGTTTGTTATACTAGCGCAATCAAGTTTCAAGTCCGAAGAGTCCAAAGACAGTCCTTTTGTTGTCCACCAGCCTACAAAATTGTTTTGGCATGGTCACAAAAATATGTACAAATCATGTACAAATCAACCAATCAACCAGCACACAGAAGTGACAGCTTCAAACAAGACACACAAGTTGGCCTATAGAGAAAAGAGAGAGCTTGACTTTGCTTTGACGGAGAACGATAGGGATCCTGCCAAGCACTGTACCTTTTAAAAAGATGAAAAAAAATTACAAAAATTCTAGAATACAAACACAAATGTTCTTATAGAGAAGTGCTTAAAACTTCTAAGCCTTTTTGTTAAATGCTTTCAAATGGGGGTGAGGGGTGGGGGGGGTCTGGGGATAAACAGACACTATCACAGTCGATGTGACAAGAGAGAATAAGATCTTCACATCCATCCGTACCGTGAAAAGCTAATGCAGTGATCAGCAGCACCAAAGCGATCGAGTGAGTGACAGAGACACTGAGGGGTTGGGATGGGTATGGCCAGCAGTTTCAAACCGTTATCTCTGTGTAGTGGATTAGATGGACAGGTTCAAGGGCAGGGGGAAAATGGCAGGCCTCATGCATTAATAATGCCGTATTTGGGATGATAGCGACTCGTAAGTCATTTTAATAATCCCCCACAGCGTGATGTACTTGTTCCATCTGCTCGCCAGCGCCACAGGCCTGAATGCGGCCGTGGCCTTTTCACCCTCACTTTGATGGAGGGCACAATGAAAACGATAAGGCCTCTGCCGGCATTGTTCTCCTCTGCCCGGGCACCGCTGCTTTGCCGGCCCGTGCCAGATGGCACTCTCGCGGGGGCAGGGGCAGGGGTGGCGGGGGAGCAGGGCGGAGATGAAGGTGCGCTAGACCCCGCACCCCTCAGGAGGCCACAGCGGGAACGCAGCAGCAACCAGTGGGCCTGACCGCTGCCCGTCTCTTTGCTGCCCTTCTGCAAGGAGACGTTCTAATGATTAAAAGATCCTTGCCACTACAGTGAGGCAAAGGATTGGGTTTGTTTTTTGTATCAAGAATTCTGTGCTTTTAGAAAATCTGCACTGATTGTATCAGCAGTTCAAATTGAAATTATGCCATTTTATCACTTTATCAGTAGATATCTTTCTTTTTCCTTTTATAATATCTAGCATCCTAGAACTTGTCAATGATCAAACGTACCAAAGCTAAAAATCATAATATCTGATGCAATATGTCAGGATGCATTTAAAATGCAGAGGTTTGAAAATGTGCAATATTTCTTGTTCTGAATACTTGTGGAGAGATTAAGTGCTGATATTCATTGCTTGTACAAATCTGGGGGCAGTTCCCTACACCTGCCCTCGTTGCAACTGGCCCACTGCATCCAGATAAACTGGAGCTTTTCTTAAGACCTTGTAATGAGGAGCACATCGCATGAACCCAAAGACCATGCTCTGCTCTAAGACTTTCTTGTGTCAATTAAGATTTACAATGTCCCAAAGATTTAAATTCAGGAAAAGAAGACTTTAAGGACTTTAAACTTTGTGCCCTGGTGGAGGCTAAAGTGTTTAAGAGAATGTACTGTGCATATTGGACAACAGCAATTTACGATTGTAATGCCACCAAAGCTGCCTTTGCTGCCTTTCCAAGTCAGTGGATTGGATGCCTTTGGCCCCTTGGCATTCTGGACTGATTACAATCACTCTGATTAAGAACTTAGTGTGTAAGACTGAATTGGAGAGCTAGGCGAGGGGTGGGGGGTGGGTAACTTGGTTCTGTTGATCACTGTATTAAACTTTCTGGAGAAAAGTATTACTCCAACAACTCCTTGGCCAGCAAGCACTTACAGGCCATCTCATCAAAAACCGCAAACATCACACAGATTCCTGAGTGCTTTTCCATGATAAAGAGCACAGATGCACCGAAACAAGACTTGGGGTGGAGGGGGAGCTTCGATCTGATATCAAAGATTGTCCAAAATACAGTCTCCCTTAAGACTAAAAGAAATAATAATATAAAAAAAGAGATTTACGAAAAAAGGAAGCTTATGAAATGTTTGGCACACTGGAACTTATCTCAATAATAATAATATTAATAATAATAATAATAATAATAATAATTGGGAGTCTGTTGCCTTCCCTCTGTTCTCAGATTTGAGACTGTTTTATCTTGCGATGAAATTTAAAATGTTTCGTTTTTGTTATCTTCCTCATTTAAAACTGATCAGATTAAAAACATTCACGAGCTGTAAGCTGGCACAGCATACCTGAGTGAGAATATAAACCCCCATCATGAACAGTAATGTAAGCTAACAAAAGCAATCAACACATTAAAAAAACATACATGTATACTGATACAAACAATAAAGTAAGACTGTGAGAGCTATGGATGTTAATTTTCAAGTCCTGTCATCCAAATGTTTTAGGCAATAACCCTAACTGTGTATATGTCCATCAAAAACAAAACAAAACAAAAAAACACAAAATAAACAATGAGATAATAAAAAGCCAAAATTCAACACAATCAAACTGCTTCACACTTTTAAAAACACTTAAGACCAATAGCTGTTTGTTTCTGAGGGAGCCACATATGCATGCAGGCTCCTGAAGATAATATCATCAAAAAGAAATGTTTCTCTTTTTGTTTTTTAGTTCTTGTTTGTCTCCTTCTCTTCCTTCGGGTGCTCCCCGTTCTCTCCAGTAGATGTACACTCTTGGTTGTGGGTGTGGGGGTTGGGGTTGGGGTTGGTGTGGGCTGGGGTTGTGTGTGGGTTTGGCCTCTAGTTGGCACTGACAGGCTCCTGTGTGTCATTCTCACTACTGTAGTCCGATTTGGGCTCATCCTCAAAGTCCTCGTACATATCTATTTCGTCCTCGCCGTTGATGGCGTCGCTGGTCACCATGGCATTGGGTTCCATCTTCAAGCCGAAGGTGCTCTGGATGACGGGGATGGTGGGCTCGGGACTGGCCGAGGCGCTGGAGCAGTCCGACGTCATATGCGGGGAGGGCGTGGTGGTGGTCGTCATGGTTATGGCTCCAGGGTAGACCACACCTGCATTGGTACTGATGGGGAGCTGTGTCTGTGGCTGTTGCCTGTGAGTCATAGAAAGAGTGAGACACAGAGAGAGAGAAAGAGAGAGAGAAAGGGAGGGAAGTAAAAAAGAGGGAGAGATGGAGAGATGGAAGGAAATTAAAAAGAGAGAAAGAAAGAAGGAAAGAAAGAAAGACAGAGTAGAAAGGAGAAGAGGAAAGAGGCGTTAAGATTTTCCACCGGACTTTCTTGACAGTTTAACTGCAGTTCTTACTCTCCTAAACTGAGTGCGGATTAGACTTCTGATGCAAAGATGACATGTTTATCATGCATCAAGGAAAACAATTACAGTCTTTGGGAATTAGCGAATGGAAGGAATGCGGAGAGCAAACAAAGACCCCGTCGACGGACAAGGTTCTTCAGTTTAAGCACTTAAATCTGAGAGCACCGGCTTTACTGTTCTCTAAAGGGGCATGTTCACAGCCAGAGCCTCTGCAAAAATGATTTGGGGCAGTTATGACGGAACAATTTTTAGAATCGTTGAGAAACGATACCCCTGCTTTTTGGTGACAAAGCCAATTGGTGGTTGAGACGCTGGCTCCTGATCTTCGGGAGCATGATTGATACTCCAGCAATCTTATTTCAAACTGGCGAAGTGGGAACACCTGGAGCAGGCTCTCCCTCTGACCACACGCAGTAAATTATAGTTACGGTCGAGACTTCTGCCCTGTGGCCTCCTTTACATTCATACTTAGATTTTACATAGCATAATAACACCTATGCATACTCTCTTGGCAGTTTGCTATTGTCTGAAAGAAGCTAATTTTTAAACGTAGATTACAAAATAAACACTATTATAAAAATCTTTGTTGAACAAATGAGTTTGACATTTAACTAATCAGATTTTCAAACAACATTTCAGCAATGTTTGGATTATGGGTTGGTAATAAAAACTGAGAATGATGGTCAAATAATTCAAGTGAAATAACTAGGCAGAATATGGCAACATATTACTGCAGTCAAACTCATTACAGGATCAGGGGATTAGTTTGGGTAATTGGTACACTGTACCTAAATGCAGCCTTCATGTTGTGCAATGTGCACTGGGCTAACATTGAAGTACAGTAAATTTAAGTAGGTGTGTGTTTGTGTGTTTATGAGCAAGGTTAGCTTAAGCGCCTTTTAAGGGAATAGAGAAAGAATGAGAAACATAGACACACAGATTGTGTGTTTGTGTGTGTGTGTGTGTGTGTGTGTGAGGGGGGTATGTATGTGGGGAGAGAAAGAGAGGGAGAGGGAGGGAAAGAGTGTGTGTGTGTAAGAGGGATAGCTGGTGCGTGTGTGTGTGTTTGCTTATGTCTGTGTGCCTATTTCTATCTCGGTGGAGTTCTTCACTGTGCACCTACCCCACAGTGAAGAACTGCCTCATCTCCTGTCTCCGCGATCGCATCATCTGCTTGTACTCGCCGATGCGCAGCTTCTTCCCGTCGATGATGCAGGTGCGTTTGGGCCGTGGCTTGTACTTGTAGTTGGGGTACTTCTCCAGGTGGATCTTGCTGAGGCGTGCCTGCTCTTCGTAGTACGGCTGCTTCTCCTGGTTACTCATCGACTTCCAGCGAGAACCTGCAGCCAGTACAACAGACAAAATAAGAAGCGGCCGTATACAAACAGTGGTTCCATGTATAATGTATGAATTAATATTCACAACAAAATTGTGCTCTACAAATATTTCAGTTAATATTTTCTTAATTTACTAAAAGTTGTAACAGCATTGTTTATTCCAGTACAAATTTGAATCAGGTTAGAGATTTTGTTTGCATCTATGTTAGAGCCGATGTGTGTTTAAAAACATTCCGTGAGAAAGGCGAGGCTAGTAGGGCTGGTAAATACTCCGTGAGAAAGGCGAGGCTAGTAGGGCTGGTAAATACTCCGTGAGAAAGGCGAGGCTAGTAGGGCTGGTAAATACTCCGTGAGAAAGGCGAGGCTAGTAGGGCTGGTAAATACTCCGTGAGAAAGGCGAGGCTAGTAGGGCTGGTAAATACTCCGTGAGAAAGGCGAGGCTAGTAGGGCTGGTAGGGGAGCTGGCTGCCTGCTGCATTAGAGGGAAAACAACAGGCCAGTAAATATCTGCAGCCTTCAGTGTGTCCCGGCTGACGGGACTTTTAGTAGCCGTGATCTATTGACTCTGAGCACTGTGGGACGAGACCCATTTAGCCCCGTCATTTTTCATGACAAACGCTGGCTCGTGACGGCCACTAAATCCATCTGATTGAACTGCTGGAACAGCACAAGTACTCTGTGCTGCTCCAACGGCTGGACTACTGTGTGTTTAAGGTACATACATACAGTACAGAATGACCGAGGTGGAGGGGTGGTGTGTATGTGTGTGTGTGTGTGTGTGTGTGTGTGTGTGTGGCAGGGGAGTTGTAAGAATAAACAGAAATACTGCAAAAAAACTGCAGACATTTGTGCTCACAATTTTAAATAATTTGTGTGTGCATGTGTATGTGTGTGTGTATGTGTGTTTAACTAAAGGGGAAAAAAAGTCAAAATTGATTTGTTGAAATAATCACTCATCGCAATATGGCCGTGTCCTCTGTGGCTTTTCCACAGTGTATAATTCACACACACAGGCAGGGCCGCGAGGTGAGGAGGAGGAGGAGGAGGAGGGCAAGGAGGAGGAGGGGGAAAAAACTACACTGACGAGCATAAAGCATCATTCAGCTGGGTTTGGGCTCGACAGGTCCGGCTCTCGCCACACACACACACACACACACACACACATACATACACACACGGGCCAGTATTCCAGCCCCCCGTACCCCCCACCCCCCCAAGCTCTCCCGCCCCAGCCTCCCGTCCACCTCCACAGAGTATCAGTGTTTCAGTTGAATGCCGGTCTGTTTCTTCTCCTTATTAACACACGGCTCAAAACACTATGCGTTTATCACTATTGCCAAGAGCCAGACAGCGGTGTGTTTATGCGCAGCTGAGCGGGAGCGCTTGGGAAGGCATCACCACCCTTTCAAGAAGGACGGGGGAAGGAGAGGAGGGATTACTGGGATATGGCGTTTTTTTCCCTTTCATTTCATTACTGTGATAAAAAAAGCAAGATACCATAAAATATAAGACGACAGATGATCTAAGGGGAAAAGATTATGAATATTGGCTCTAATTTTTAAGGGAGTGAGTGAATGTGTGTATGTTTGTTTTTAACCACACGGGTAAAGTTGGGAATAAACTTTCAGGGTCATAATTTCAATAAACCCACTGAATGAATTATGAAGGTGCTGATCTGCTTGTATCCCTCTCTAGCTAAGATGTTCTTGTTCTAATCCAAAGCCTGACTGGTCTGTTTTTGTGTGCGGAGGTTTGAATTCCATCATGGAGCAGTCTGCTTATTCTGGAACATGTCGTCATCTTTAAACGAGATGGGAGGGTGGGCTTATACAAATGTAGCTGTAGCAGTGTGATGGATTTGAGGGCTTTTGTCTTACCCAGGATTTTGCTGATGTTGGAATTGTGCATGTCTGGAAAGGCCTGGAGGATTTTGCGGCGTTCATCCTTGGCCCAGACCATGAAGGCGTTCATGGGCCGTTTGATGTGCGGCTCGTTGCTGTTCCTTCCTCGGGATTCCCTGAAGACCCGTGCCTCGCCTGTGCTGGCGCCTCCTGTTGGCCAATAATAATACTGTTGTGGTTTATCTGCAGAGCCATTCAGTTCTCTACTCCCTGGAAACACCGGAGCAAGAAAAGGAGAGAGCAACAATGCAAGACATTAATCTCCTGCCAAACCAGATCCGACATCACCCGAATCGGCCAGACTTACACACGTAACGGGCCAGTGCTACACATCACCAGCGTGGGCCTAACATGGAAACCGAGAGAAAACTTTTTCTTTTTCCTCTCCAAAAGCCCTCCATCTGCGGCACGTAATGTTTTGAGAGCAGAACAAGGAGACATTGAGTAACTGAAAAGCCACCCCAGAGCGGCGAACAGTGTCCTACCCAAACCAAGAAAGAATGGCCTTGACTAAAATGACAGCTAAATATTTTGTCTGGGTCCTAGCATTCGGGCCCGGTATTCAAACCCCTATATTTCAGGGCTGACACTTGTAATGTTTCCGTGAAACATCCAATATTGCCAACCAAAATAGCAAACATAGCAGAGAGTTGGTCAAATAAGTATAATAATATCAAGAGGAAAACTACGTGTGCCAAAATGCTATTAAAACATTGGTCTTTATATTGCTTTTCTGCACACAAGCACACACATGCACACACACACACACACACACACACACACACACACACACACACACACACGCACACACACAGATGCTCAGTCACTGCCAGTAGACAGCCGCTCCTCAATCAGGCCATTCACAATCAGCATGAGAGATTGGAGTTTCTGTATTTAACTTTACAGCCGACTGGAAATGATTTCTGTTTGCATGCGCATTTGCCTCCTTTTATATGTAAGATGTGAAAGAATTAAATAAAAGCTGTATGAATATTTAAACAAACAAAAACATGTTGGTAAACAAGGCTTGAAAAATAAAACAAAAAAAAGCGCCTCCCATATGCTCGAATACATCTTTAATGATCCAAAAACTGGATAAGAAAGCTTGGAATGGCTCATGAATATTTAATCACCCACATGTGACGCACACACTCATCAGGACCACAGCTCTATGTCTTGGCACTCCTCACCTGGTTTGATTTTGATTATTATTTCAACCGATAAACAGAACGAGGAGTCTTAATGAGTGCAGGGGCTGGGGCTTGATTAAAAATATTACTGATGGATACTTTGAGAAACTGTACACACCCAAAGAAAAAGAAGGGCTTCAGTACAAGGAACAGCAGCCGGGTAAAATAGGGGCTAGTGGTCTTGGCACGTCTGTAACCCAGGGTTCAGATGACCAGCAGGAGGCTCTACGGGTTTGGACTGCAATGGTGTATTCTATCTGGTTTACACTGGGCAAGAAATGTAAAACTAGAGCATCTTCCCTTTATCTGACCACATTTGAAACATTCATCTCAGCAGATTAATCTTATATTGATCATTGATATTTTCAGTGATCAATGTCAATCAAGTCAAGCAAGTCAATATCATCCTTGATTTTATCTTTATACAAATACAAATTCACACACACACACACACACACACACCATACCTCTTTTAAATGTGAGGGCCAATATTACCTGGATGTACAGATTAGATTAAAGATACAGTGTGCATCAGAGAGTACATCTGTTTGAGGGGCTGCAGCAGAAGCAAAGACCCGCTCCACCCTCTCTGGTCTGGTGGAAGCCTTCAGCCACACACAATCACATGCCTATTTCATTCACCGTTAAGCTCTCTTGGCCCCGCCAAAAAAAAATGTTATTTTTTTCCCCTCCTCTTCCCCCTTCCTCTCTACCCCCCAGAAAACAAATGTCACCCTCTCCCCAGCTCCGTCTATGCCGCGCCTCAACGCGCCACGCTGCCGCTCCGAGCCATCAGGAATGCCGGGATAATACACTGCCGCTCCCGCCCGCGGCCAACCCCCACAGTACATTAATTTCATTTAGCACGCACTCACTGTACAGGATGAATTGATTTCACTTTGTTTGCCTTTGACAGCCATGTTTATTGTGCAATGAAATGTAGTGTGGCGTGGACCTGACAGTATCCATCAACACGGGGGCAATCCGCTGACTGCCAGGCCAGATGAAGGCATTCATTACCTTGCCAGCAGAAAAACGCTCGGCATCGCTCCGTCACGACAGCCACTGTCTGCTCACGGGAGGCATATGTGCATGTGTGTCTGTATATGTGTGTGTGTGGCAGGGGGTGGTGGGTGGGGGAGGTTGGGAGGTAAAAGGATGGAGCACTCTAATTTACGATGCCCCCCATGCCATTACTTTACCACTGACACTGATTCAGCCATTTATATACTGGCATGCAGGCGTGTGGGCAGAGGTGAGCATCTTACAAGCAGGCAACACACACATACACACGACAACAGGAGCGGCACCGCCAAGGGGGGAAAGGGATGTGCCAGCCTGGCTGGTTCAGCTCCCGTGCCGCACAGACGCTATGCACATCTGAGCAGAGCAGCTACCACACGTGCGGTTCTGTGTGTTTTTTCTCCTACGAGGCCACCATACATGCTGCTGGGACCACCAAGCACCCCCAACCCCCCAACCCCCATAAGCAGTACAAGGTGACCTCCTGCCCTGGCGCCGTCTGGCGGTACACCATAGTGTCGGCGGTTGGGGCTGCTGAGCACGCCTGGGCTCTGCTTTCGGGCTCTGGGCGGATCTGTCACGCTGACAGACAGACAAACAGGAAGCCAGGCGGGGAGGCTGTGTGCTGCTGACAGGAGTCTGGCGGCGGACCCCTCATTGGGCCTCTGCGCAGTCCCATTGTCTCAGTGCAGGGGGGGCTCGAGGCCGGTGGCTGGGGGCGGGGGAGGGCCTTGAGGCAGCGGCGGTGGCGGTGACAGCAGCAGCAGCAGCGGCAACAGCCCCAAACCCCCCCCACCCCCCGGCATGAGCTCTCAGACACGGGTGGTCCCCCCCCTCACGCCCTCTTCATCCCCCCTACCCCTCCCTGAGCCCTCCGCAATCATGATCTGCCTTAATCAAAAGCAGCCAAGGAGCTGGCAACCCAGTCTCCCACACAGCGTCACCCTGCATTCAAAACATGCAATTTACAACCGGCCACGTTTTTCATTATTCCACCCCTCCCTCCCCCCTCTCTTCCTTCTCCCCATGTTGTTACTGTTGTCTAATAAAGGACAACCAACCTGGCCCTGACACTAACAAATTAGCATTAATTGATGTGTCGTGTTCTCTGTGTTATTGGAGCACAGATTTGAGAAGGCACCTAGTTAGGTGTGTGTAAATAAGTGCAGCTGCGTGGGGATGCCAGGGGGACGCCTCCTGGGGTGTGTTTGTGGAAGGAGACCCAGGAGGCTTTTAATTGAGTTTATTGTGATTTATGAGGCCTGGTATGTGACAGGACGAATCTCCGTTTAATTTGTCCCTGTTGGTGAGACGTTTGGGCAGAGAGCAGAGCAGAGGGGACTGCGTGTGAAATGTATAGGTCTGAGAGAGAGAGAGAGAGAGAGAGAGAGAGAGAGAGAGAGAGAGAGAGAGAGAGAGAGAGAGAGAGAGAGAGAGAGAGATAGGAGGGTGTATAGGAGGAGAAAGAAATAGAAAAAAAAAGAGTTGGGACAGAATCCCAGCGGCCCATCACACCTGCGTGCTGCAGGCCTGGACTCGACGGTATATTGAGCAGAGCCAAAAGTCTCTCTCTCTCTCTCCTTCTTTCTCTCTTCCTCCTGTTCTCTCACTATCTTTCTCTCCTTCGGCTTTGTTCCGCAGGCACCCACAGTCTGTCTGTCACACAAGAATCCACTCAGAAAGAATCGTTCAGGTGAACAAGCAACAATCACGCATGCCTGCCAGGCCCCTTCCCTTCCCTGGGATCAAATGAGACGCCTCCCCATAAAGGTGTTTACGACTGACAATACAGGCTTCTTCTCTGGAGGGGGATCAGGCAGGATTAATGTGCGCGGACAGATATGACACAATGCTCGCCGCTCCCCATTCAAGTCACTGCTCATATTCAGCCAATTAAACCATTACAAATTACAAGTGATTTAAGCCCTACTTAAACATGCCAATCTGTGTTTCTCTTCAAGTTGTGTTTTGAATTTTACTGCCGTCATATCTGTATATGTGAGTGTGTGTGTGTGTGTGCATGCGTGTGAGTGTGTTTTTTTTGTGTGTGTGTGTGTATGTGTGTGTGTGTATGTGTGTGTGTGTGTGTGTGTGTGTGTGTGTGTGTGTGTGTGTGTGTGTGTGCGCCATGGGGACTAAACATGCTTTAACTCGTGTGTTGCAATTATTTTGGTCTTTAGTGTCTCACCTTGGATGCCATAAGGCTTTAGAGAATATGTTAAGGACACTGCATAGTGTTTGTGTGAATCATGTAACATAAGATATCATTAACTTGTTTCCTAAGCAAAACCAAAACAGTAGGATAACAATACAAATACAGGGGCCAATAACACTTTATCTTTCATAAACATATATATTTAATAACCAAAACATAATTGTTGTGTCTACACTGATTTGGTTTATTGTCATTTCACTTTCAAGGCAAGGTAGTGTGGGAAAAAAGCAAGTTTTATACATCTGCACTTTAGCCCCGGGGGAAAACAAAGAGGCTGTGAATTCCCATGGTCTTGACCGGAGGGAGAACAACAACTTCTCAAAATAATTACCTCATAATAACTCAACGACAACAACCCTGCAGCATGACAATAAATAAGCGAACAAAACCATAACAACGGGAAAAACACCCTGCCTATCTTTAAATGAACAGCTATCTCTCACCTCATTAACAGAGCACTCATAGCTAATCAATGCCTAGCCTTTCCTACTGGACTGATATTGTCAGAGAGAAAAGTGAATTTAGATTAGCTTGGTTTCCTGCTCTAGGATCCTCTCAACGTGGCTTTTTTGTTTTTCTGAGTCCCCCCGTGATGAACGCACTTTAAACAAATGCGTGGCCCAAGTGTACCATACTGCCTCTGCGTAGTTGCCATATGTGAATGAACAAAGGGGGCCATACTAAAGGCTTTTGTGGTATTTGTTAATGTTTTTCATCTGAGCTTAAAAAGACCTAATGACTTTGCGGTGGGCTGATGCATGTGGCTCGTGGCTTTTGCAAAATGAAGGAAATTCTATCTATTTCCATGGCCAGCCACCATTTTCCAGCGTCCCTCGTTAGAACTTTGGCAGCTGTTAATTTGGTTGCTGCATGCTTCGAAAATATTAGTTTAAGCAACCTAAAGCTTTTCTGTGTGTTACAGCGACGACAAGAGAACGGCTGTGCCCAAACCCTATTTCAATGCACTACTTCTTTTCTGTAGGAAAGCCCAATGCTGGTATGCCAGGGGGGTAACTCATCCTGAGAGGTAACACTCATTAATTTACCTCCTCTTGAAACTTATGAAGAGAGAAAGAACTCTAAGTACTTAACACTGCTAGGGCACTGGGCCACTACTGGGGCACATCAATTCACAAACTCTTTTTTGCTTTCTTACCTCTTAAGGTATAATTGAAATGACAATAATGATACTTTATATATATATATATATATATATATATATATAATTATATATATATATCATTCATTTAATTTTGAATAAAAAATACTACTACGTTCAGACATATTAAAATAATTCCTTGCGATTACATAACATATTTAATATTGTTTAAGAGTCACTGTTTACTCCTTGGTGAGCCCAATATTTTCTAGGGGAAGCATTCCAGGATGACTTTCCAAAGTAAACAGGTCTAATCCCTTCAGACATAAATACATTTTAATTGTAAAAGGAAGCCTGTTTTAATGTGTGTGTTACTCACATCATTCATGTGTGTTGTTGTCGGCGTGGTCGTCTCATCAGACAAATATATTTGTGGGGATATGAGACAGGACGGTGAGTGTGCTGGTGAGCTATGCACTCATTCCTGCCGTCTGTCTACAGCACAGTACCCCATCCAGAAGGACAACCTCTCTGGCCCCGGACCCAGCCCCTTAATCTGCCTCCTGCAGAGACAACTCACTGTCGCTACACGTTTGCTGTTGCACTTCGCTCGTTCCAAACCACCCCACCCTCCACCATTCATGAAAAGGCACCAGTAGGGGCCACATCCCACCTACTAGCTATGCGCCCTCAATGCTGTTTCTGACTTCCCACAAATAGAAAAGGTTCCTGTCGGATAACCGACTGAGGCTGAGGCCGGGGCTGAGGCTCTGACAGGCGGGGTGGGATGAACTCCAGTGTGGCCTGAGAGAGGAATGTCCCACAAACTGCATTTCTAATTCTCCATGCAGAAGCATTTTCATGAGAAAGTGGCCCAAGTAAATAAATCATCTCCCACTCTGACAGGGCTGTAAACAAGTCGATTTGTTGTGTGAAAGCGGTCACATTATTTTCTGCAAAAAAAGACAATTCCAGATTGTGCTCCCAACTCCCAAACATTTTTTTTTTTCCAGTCAGCGAGCCGCTAGCATTGTCATGAGAAATCCCCATCTCCCCATCTTCCAAGTTTGTCACTTAAAAAATGAATCGAGACCATGTCTTCCCCACTGGAACACCGAAGTGCCATAGAAACAGTGACAAATATTTACGTCAGACAAATATTGGCACTGGGGAGTGTTCCCTTGCTACTGTTTACGCATCAGGGCCACAAAGAGAAATGACGCTTTGTCACACTGGTGCTATCAGAATTTACACCTCTGCGCGCAGCACCTCAAACAAGCGCCAGAGGCAGCCTTGGCTGGGCGTGGAGAAGGCCCAGCTTTGTCCTCGAGACCCTGTCCTCTGAACACCTACCTGTGAAAACCTTCAAACAGTTTCTCCAATAACCTCTGTCCAACCTTACACACACACACCCTTCTGGCCCTTCTTCTCTCTCTTCGACGTCATGCAGGCCTAACAACACATGGCCCCAACAAATCTCAGCAGAGCGCCCAGCACACTGCCACCTCTGATACTGGAGGAATCCAGTCGAGGCCTGGAATGCGGCCCATCCTCCCTTCAGTACTCAACAGGCTATTGCTTCCTGAGGCCCACCGAACAAAAAGGAAGAAGGTCATTTAAAGAGTCATTCTCTGAGGGTTGGAACTCATTGGTAAAGGCCCAGGTCTTCAAGGAAAATGAAATTCACCATATTCTTGCATACTGCATTTTTACAATAAAGTAGATCTGGAATTTCTGTGTGATACCAGTAATTATGACGCATTGTGACAAAAATAAAAAAATAAGTAAAAATAAAGAGTGATGATGTATATGTTGTTGTTTCCACAAAACAAGCTAGGTTTACTTACCATCTAGATCCTCTGGTCTGGTAAGATCTATGACTCGCTGCCCAATTTTGACTTCTTCTCCCAGCTTGGCCAAAGGATGAGTCAGGCTGTCGAAGTGAGATCTCTCCTGCAAAAACATACAGGTATAAAGATTACTCCACGTGCCAATCAGAAAAACAGATACACTGAGAAATACATATGGCATTACTTATGGTGATTTTTTACGATTCTATTTAATTACTATAATATGCGTCTTTCTGTCATACATTACTGTCGATGGACTAATAGCACACTGTGCTTTGACAAACAAAAATTTTCATCCCATTTTACCATGTCTATTTAGGAAACCCCCTTATCTGTGAGGTTTTCGAGACATGATTTAGAAACACTAATAGTCCTTCGCTGGTAAAAGGATTTGCAATACACTCAAGCATCTCCTTCAGACAATGGAGCATGGGACCTCTAGCCAGGGAGTTTTTCTTCCCTTCCCTCCCTCTTTTTTCCCTGCTTCCTCCTCCTGTTATCTTTGTCGAACAAGACCGGGTCTCCAGTGCCCAGAGCTCACTGCCTATCATTTATTCAGGGTTCATGCCTTAAAGAACACACCGTGTTTTCCCTTTTGTCATGTTGCTTTATGCTCAGATTAAACTTGGCATCGTGTTGTACTTGAAGCACAACGAAACCCTGTCATTCAGCGCGCGATGACAATATTAAATGTCATGTCCGTGTGCATTTACAGAATAAAATAACAGCTTTCGGGGGGCCTCTGAATAGTCTGTGCACATTACACTTAATGTATTATGCAGGGGGAGAGTGCCGACTGCTGCTCACTCCATTGTTAAATGACCTAGTTCTGCTGTGAATGCGCAGGGCATTAGCAGAGGGGCTGTCTCCTTCTCTAAAGACTGAAGTAGGAGATGGACACTTTGACTCGGCATGATACAAATAATCTCTCCACCACAGATCCAGCTGGAGGGACGCTAAAAGCAGACGCGCTGCTAGGGCTTGGAGGGCTCGGAAGAGAGCGTTTGCTTTACTCCCAGTGTGAGTGCTCAATCTACCGCTGCCAAAGGTGTGTTGTCTGTATGCCTGTCAGCCGCCCCGTCCCCTCCCCTCCCCTCCCGTCCCCTCCCCTCCCCTCACCACCCCCAACTCCCATCTCTCACTCTCCTGTCTCTTTTTCTTTGCCGCCTTGTCTTTTTTCCCCTCCAGGATGCCTATCACACGTAGTTTGTTCAGTCACTCAGGTGGGCTCCCAACACAATGCTTACAGCTCCCCTGCCACACACGCAGACACAGACACCAACACACACATTAATCTTTCAGCCCTGCTGTTTTCTGGGGCTTTTTTTGCTCGTTTTGTTTGTTTTCTGACGAAAGACCCACTAGGGAGCTTCTGTTCTCACATACACAGTTTTGCCTCACACACTGAATGCCACATCTTAAGTTGTCAACAGCTCATCTACATTAGGAATGTAAAAAAATACTTCTTTTATAAACTATATAAATTAAGAGTTTTGTCCTGACTGGTTTATCCCTTCTCATATTCAAAACTTTAGTAAAGCTGTACACCATTAATTAAACACATGCTGTTGATTCAGTTGATCTCCTAAATTAAATTGTCTAAACTCAACATGGCATGAGAAGTACATAAAAAAAATATTAACTGGGATTAAAGTTGCTCGCTGAACTCTGATCTTCCACATGCGTATTATCTTTTCAACCATTACTCATAAAAATGGACAAAATACAGGGGAGAGAAGTACTAGCCATTTACCATCACGCTTCAGGGAACAGTCATTATTCATGGGCATCTGAGTGATTCTGATTTACAATTAACCACTACCTGCTTACCGGTCTGTCACCGGGCAGTGCCTTGTGGGCCCTGCTTTGCTTACTTAAGTGTTTTCTAATTATGATATACGTGGCAGGCCCTGATGGGAGGGGGCCGCTTTGTAAAGATAAGATGGAGCGCCACGCGCATGTGTCTCGGTGGTGCCACACACACACACACACACATACACACACACACACACACACACACACACACACACACACACACCCACTCGTCTCGGTGCGAATCGTCCTGGCCCCTGGAGTATTCATCACCAGGCCACATTATTGCACTTAATGAAAGAGGCTCAGCGTCCTGATGACAAATTGACGGATGTGCGATTAGCGGGACAGGCTCGACAGAGCCTGCAATGCTCCGCGGCCAACTAGCAGAAGAGAACTCGATCTTCAAGGGATTTTGTGTGTGTCTGTGTGACAGTGTGTGTGTGTGTGTGTGTGTGTGTGTGTGTGTGTGTGTGTACAACAGAGAACATTTCTTTGAAAGTGTATGTGTGTATAGAAGAGTGCGAAAATATTATGAGAAAATATCTTTGTGTAGATTTGTGTGTGTCTGTCTGTGTGTGTGTGTGTGTGTGTGTGTGTGTGTGTGACCAGTAGTATCTATGCTTGTCTGAGTTTGTGGGCTCCTCATAATGAATGAGCGAACTGGTCCCTCCTCCGCTGTGCCCTGGCCCCCTCTGATCAATCAACCCCTTTTATAAACTCATGATCATTACACTCCACATCGGGCTGAGAGAGGATAGAGAACAAGAGCCATCCATCACTGAGTTTCATTAATAACTGCTTCAGCACGAAACTTCTCCCCCATGCACCGCACACTGAGAGACCGGTCATTAACCAACATCAGCCTACCAGTCGCCTGGGACCAGTTCTCAACAAAGCTAGTTATGGAATTAAGCCTTTATTACTGCACCTGACTCTGCTGCTCCACCTTAATCATCAACCAAACTGCTCCAGGTTTTGCTCTTAATTAGGTAGCAAAGGAAATAATAAAGACCGACTCGAGTGCATTAACTCAAATGAGAAAACACAACTGAGAACATACTCTCAGTGTCAGCGAGTATAAATGGACTTTAAACCTGGAGAGTGACTTCCTCACAATATTGCACAACGAATTTCCATTACATTTTATATACTATGTTTTATATACTTATTGGTTATAACGTATGTAATTTATATCGGAGCATTAGTATTGAAGTAGAAATTATGGAGATAATTTATATGCATGGCATCAGGCTTTTTTGTTTGAAGGCTTAAAAAATATTCAGTGGACTAATGTTACTTTACTACCACGGCATGAAGTGCTGTGATAAATTAATGGCATTTTTATTATTTTATGGTGTCATTAAATTTTTACTGTAAATAAATCACTCCGCTACTGAAGAGCAGTAAAGGACGTGAAGCACCCAGGGACAGGGGTGTCCAGCCAGGTAGAGATGCTCACTAGAAGCTCCCTGTAACTACAGTAGCATGCTATAAAGGATATTTATAATGTGCACCGCATTGAGGAAGATGGCAAGAACACCTCCCTTCAGCAAATGCGGTGAAAAAAGTGGAACAAACATTTTGATAGAATAGGGAGGGATTGGTTAAGGGAGGAGGGGTGTCAAAGAAAGAGGGATAGAGAGAAAGAGAGACAGAAAAAGGAAATATATATGATTGTGTGAGGAAGAAAGAATGAGAGAGAGAGAGAGAGAGTGAGAGAGAGAGAGAGAGTGAGAGAGTGAGAGAGAGAGAGAGAGAGAGAGAGAGAGAGAGAGAGAGAGAGAGAGAGAGAGAGAGAGAGAGAGAGAGAGGGGAAAACAATGCAAGAGATGTGCCCCTCCCGTGTAGACCACTGCCTCTGGCAAACAACTGGTCCTTCCCTCAAATGAGTTCAGCATGCAGCCTTCAATCCCACATCTAAAATTATAGCCGTGCACTCCAAGCTGAAGTGGAAAAAGACACCCACAATAATCCTATCCGCTCCCCAGCCCTTTTTTGTCTCAAATTTGGTTACAAATGCATTTTGTTCGAAGGAGGCATGGTTGCACAGTGAAGTAATAGTGCGGAGGGCTGTCGATGGCAGCCCTTGTGGAACTTCTTAACATTTAATCCAGAGCCAGCGCGGGCCCATGTCAGCGCTGGGGCTAAGGTTTTAATCATGCTGGCCGCAGAACATGTGCCGGAGGACGCTCGCGCCGGCCGCAGGGCATATTTTGGGTAGCGAGGGCAGGAGCGGCCCTCGGCATTGTGCTGCTGTCTACCCTGTACTTAGGCATCACGCAGCAGCTCCTGACGTTCTTCCTCCTGTATAAATAGCTCTGGCCCAAGCCATATGGCCTTGAATTGTTCCTGCTCTCCAATGCAGCTCCGAAATAATACCAATTGTGCTGGACCGGTATTTTCAGGCTTTGTGGCATTAGAGCACCGCACAGTTCGAATGTCCCACATTGTTCGGCCAGCAACAAAAAGAGCTGTGCACACTGTTAAACATAACACTGCTTGGAGTGCTTTTCATTATGCAGGAGAAAAGTGACATTGAGCTGAGCTGCACAATACGTGACTCAGACAGGTGCAAGTAACAGAGCATTAGTAATTTACTTTCCCCAAGGCCCAGGTGCACAAGGCAAATACCTCCATGAGGAAAGAAGAAGAAGAAGAAGAAGAAGAAGAAGAAGAAGAAGAAGAGGAAGAAGAAGAAAAAAAACGACACATTGGACACAAGGGCACAATGGGTGGCTGTCCTTGCTTTTTCTACTAAGCGTAGAGAATACAGCGTGTTCTGTCTGTCACACACCTGGAGAACGTCTCTCGGAGCCCGGAGAAGAATGGAGGCCTTTGTGTGTCCTCGCCGCTGTCAAACTCCACATCTGACTAATTATGAGACCTGCAGGCCTCTTGAAGCCCCCTGTGTGTCTGCCTGCCTCGTGCATTCTCTCTGCCTCGCTGAGGTGCGGTGCACAGCAGCAAGATTGCCTTTTGTTCCACAGTCGTTTAGCCCTTCATCTGGTTCTAATTCCCTCCTAACCAATCGCCATGTTATTTATAATTTCGCCCGCTCTCCAGTAGTTGGTAGTTTCAAAGCATTTAGTCTTAAGCACATCCAGTCGTGCGGTGAGCCAAGAGAGGCTTTCATGCGGTCGGCTGCTCTGTGCTCACCAGTGGGCTTCATGCTCACAGACTCTCAACCTTTAGGTCTCCTAACAGGCAGTGGGCCTCACGGCAGCGCGCCATGGGCCCGCACCCTCTCGGACTTACAGTACCTCTACTGGTGGGCACAGGATCATAGGGACAGCCTCTGGATGACTGCCCCCGAATCCTCCAGCCCGGCAGGCCAAAGCCAAAGAGCCACCTCATTTGTTTAAAGAGGAGATGGCTTCCCTGCATCTTACTTCAATTAGGGTCATTACACTGGGATGCCGGGTATGAGCTAGTAGCCCCCCCGCCCCCCAATCCAGGCATCTCGCCAGCGTATACCTCTTCTTCTCCTCCTTCTTAATTATTTGTTTTGTTTTTGTTTGCATCCATGATGGGATATGTTGCCGCCGTCATCGAGTCATTTTTATGATATTGCGGGCTAAGGGGAAGTAAAAGCTGGCCTTGCAACATTCCCCAACCTCTGAACTGGATTCGTAAATGATCCGTTTCATGCTTGCCATCGCACAGCCATAAAGGCGAGCTCAAAGTGGTGGCGCTTTTCCTCTTGCCGCTGTGCTGAGCTCATTTGCTCATGGCTTTTTATGGGTTTCCAGTTCTAACTGACCCTGAACTGTTCAGCAAGTCCTCGTGGGTCTGTTAAGTGGGACCTCGGTTTCGCTCTTATCATACCATCTATTTACAATAGACGTCGGGGGTTGGGGGGAGTAGGGGAGGGAGGGGGGCGGCGACGGACCAGAAGACAATCCCCCGCCACATGACCTGGAGGACAGAAGACTCTTTATATGCCCACTCCGTGCTTTCTGTCCCAATATGGCTGTGCATAAATGACCCATTGTGGCCTCTATTCTCTCCAGGCACTTTGTTGTGTGATCTCTGGTGAAAGTAGAGCTGTGCAGGTCGGGGGCTCGGGGGGCCTGTTACATTTTTTTCCTTCTTTCTTTCTCTTTTTTGGGCCGGCTGCGGTTCTTTGGCAGCGTCTGATTTTATGCAGCGACGGTGGAAAATCAGGAGCCATCAATGGGGCCAGGCAGCTCTCATGTCTTCCTGGAGGAGAGGCAGGACGGAGGGAGAAAAGTAGATGGCATTGTTTCAGATGTGGCCCGGGCCATCTGCCCACACACACATACACACACTCTCTCACACACACACTCACACAGTCAAGTGCTCTGACTCTGATTCAGAGGCCCTGGCTATTTTTATTCTTTTGGCAGATATGACCAATTGGAACAAAGCATTAATGTGAGCGACGCTGGACAATGGCACTTGCTGGGCACCGACAGTGTCTGAAGCACAGGGAATAATCAAATTTGGATGGTCGAACCCATGTATGGCAGAATTTACTTTGCGGCCAAAAAATCCTGGGCTGGCAATTTCGAAGACAGGAGCCCAAAAAGGAGCAGAAAATTGCTTCCAGGGCTGTAGACCAGACAAGATTATACTCCTGGTCTTTGTTAAGGCCTGTGTGAATGGGGGCCCAAGCACCCTGTGAGGGGAGAGAGAGCGAGGGAGGGAGGGAGGCAGGGGGCTGGGGGTGGGGTGGGGTGGCAAGGCACACACTGCTTCCCGATCCAAAAGGTTAAGAGTCAGGATTTTGAGGAGCGCCAGCAAAGCTCCATTTGAATATTTCAGGGCTTCGTTTGCGAGATGCAAGAAGGGTGAATACTCCGCTCATCAATAATGCAGAGACAGACAGGCGAGGTGTGTGTGTGTGTGTGTGTGTGTGTGTGTGTCTCTCTCTCTCTCTCTCTCTCTCTCTCTCTCTCTCTCTCTCTCTGTGTGTGTGTGTGTGTGTGTGTGTTTGTGTGTAAAGGGGGGTAAGTGCTAGGAGTACATGGCTGGGGCAGTTCAATAGGTTAATACACTGGCCTTTCACCCTTTGATTCCAGTTTGGAAGGAGTCAGCAAAGAGGAACATATTTTATCTGCTCACAGCCCTCAGCGTCCTGTCTCCACTGTCAAAAACCTGGCACCAGCAACACAAATATCAATACATCAATATGCACATATGCTAAAATATATAGCATAAAATATAAATACTGCCATAAAAGTCAATGTCCTCTGATAACTACAATAAAATTGAAATATCGATATCAGCATGTTTGTTGTATCTATGAAACGATGTCTCTGCTTTCATGGAGCACGAAAGGGAAATAAGAAGGATAAGAAGGCGTTGTCAGTCAGTGGGATGGAGCAGTGTATGGGTCATGCAGTCCCTTCTGTTGAGAGACAGATGGGTTGTAAGTGTACTGTATGACTGTGCTGTGGTCCTTTCTGCACTGTTCATGGTAAAAGCATCTGAAAGGCAGATAAATAATAGAATAAAGTAATTGCCCTCCACAGACAATAATACATTTAGTAAATATTTCAAAAAAAGTAAATTGTGAAAGGGTTGTAAAAGCTTTTCTTTCACTGCTGGGACAAAGTAAAAAACAGACAAATAAAAAAAAATACAGGCATAGAAACGGGCTTCAAAAAAGCATGAATATTTTACATGTGCACCTAGAGGACAGGAGAACCAAATGCAACCTTCCTTTCTCCTCAGAGAGAAGAGAAAGAGAGAGAGAACAAGACAGAGAGAAAGGGACAGTGCCAGAGGAGTGTAGAAGCAGGGCACCAAGAGTGGAACAGTAAACTGTGAGGGGGGAAGTAAAAAGAAGAGAGAGAGGCAGTCAGAGAGAGAGAGAGAGAGAGAGAGAGAGAGAGAGAGAGAGAGAGAGAGAGAGAGAGAGAGAGGGCCAGCGACAGGCCAGGAAGGACAGTGCAAGTGAGAGAGCTGAGCAGAAAAAAATGAATAGACAGTGACAGGGGGACAACACTTTGAAGAGAGGGAAGAGAAGGAAGGGATGCAGGTCACTCCATTGTGCTTCTCGGACACACTTTGTATTAAAAGATGAATTGATCCATCTGTAAGCAGCACTTAGCCTCCCTCTGCCGCGCGGTCGTTACACGGGAATAAATCAATATTTAATATCCTTCACTACAGCCCCAGTAGATGATTTTAACCTCTCCGTAATCCCATTTATGTTACCTTTCCACAATCTCTGCGCACGCTTTCACTGTGATAAACTCCCAAACAGCCGACGGGGAGCGTAGCTATTAAGGAGCACGCTTTATTTATGTCAGGTGAGGAGCCACGCTGAAATATTAATATTCGGAAACTGACCGAAGTGAAAGCTTTTATCTGGAACATTTAGACCCCTTTGGACTGTCGGTTTGCATTGACGTGGGCCTGCCCTGATGCTCCGCCTCATTCTGGCGCTGAAATACAGCACAGTATTCTTTACCGTCGCCCGGCCCAGGGCAGTATTTCTAGCGGTGACAATTAAAGTGTGTGCCTGGCACAGGGGCACATTCAGATGGAGAATAGTACTGGAGAATTCTGTTTCCTGTCTTTCAGGTTTGAGGTAGTAAAGGACAAATTGCTTCGCTCTACAAGATAAAGGGAAAAAAATGGAATTCAGGTTGTGGGGTGGGGGGTGGGGTTGGGAGGGTTATAATTCAAAGAAGCACTGTTCTTCACTAAGGAGGTCAAGTGGGAATTTATGAACACCTGTTTTCAGGTATTCTTGTGGAGCAAACAATGGAATGCTAAATATGAAGCAATCGGCCTTTCCCTTCCTCCCGTTGTATTTTTCCACAGAAATCACATGATTCTCTGCTTGGAAATGGGAATGGCCGTGAATCAAGAGGCTGCGAGAGTGATGGTTGATTGACTTCAAAAAAGAAAGGGAGTCTTTGGGATGTGTATGCGGTAACCTATGGCAACCCGATAACCCAAACATACCAGGCATATTTCAGAACTGATAGTGCTCCCTAATTATTATTTGTTGTTCCTCCCCTTACCCTGTCAGAGCCAGGATCTTGTGCTGCCTTTAGTCTTCACAGAGCCACCTTCTACTCTTACATCAAAGTTTTTGTTAGAAATACACACACACACACACACACACACACACACACACACTCTCTCTCTCTCACACACACTCACACAAACAGACACACACACAACCACACACACAAAAAAACATGTGTGCACACACTTAACTGTTGCTCTAACTGTTCTCCCTTCCCTCTCTCTCCCGTCTTGCTCAGGCTGGAGTGACGGGGCAAGAGCGGTGAGGAGTGATGTCTGGCGTGGCTGCAGATCTCAACCCACTTTGGGGGGAAAAAAGCGTGCAGACAGCTCACCTGAGCCGAGCGCTCAAGCAGTGGCCTGAAAGCATTGGGGGCGCCTCACAATTGCTCAGAGACAAAAACGGGAGCCGGACAAAAGCCAGGCAGGAGAAAGAAAGAAAAAAAAAGCGTCAAGCTCCGGCTGTTAAGAACAATGCCCCCGAAGGTGTGTCCCGCCTGTTGAAATCGCTCCTTTTCAGCCATTGTTCGCCCGGCTGCATTCATGTCATGTAGCGGCATATTCCCCTTGCCTGGCTGACCACAAGCTCACCCCGGAGTCTGGGAGGCCTCCTCGGGAGCGCCTTGTGTGCGTGCGTGAGTCTCCAGCTTGGAGGTGGGGTGAGGAGACGGTTTACAGGTGATGGCTGCTCCGCTGCATACCACAACCACCTCCAGGGAACAGGTACAAAAGGAAGGACAGGGGGAAAAAAGACCCAGAAGAATAGATTCTAATCCTGAGGCTTAAGCGAACAGACATACACACTCACACACGCACATGCAAAGAAAATGCCTGGGACTCCATTTTGGATCTTTGAATGCTATTCAAACTGCTGTCCCACAGACTCATAACAAAAAACGAGCTTGAGGTATGTAATTGTTTGAGACGTACAAAAGGGCACACCCGTGAGTGCCTGGGGTATTAGAGCCCCGAAAGCCTCCATTGTTTGGACTGCGGAGAAAAAGCAGACCTAATTTTGCAGTTAATTCAGGTGTCTAACCATATGCCGGAGACAAGCCACGACACAGAGCAGAGCCTGTTGAGCACGATGCCACCCACTCAGACACAGATCTCTCAAGTGCCTCGGCTTCTATCCTCCCTCCCGTTAAAACTCAGAAAAAAAGAGGATAAGACATGGATGTTTCGTTTATTTTTTTATACATACATTGACCTAGTTGAAGATGCCGGTTGAAAGTATCAGGTGTTGAAATATTAATGAGTCAAAGCTCCCGGCTCCTGCCTGCCTCCGTCAGCCAACTGGCAATATGGCATCAATCAGATGGGAGCTGGCGATTATTTATTTTTTATTAATTTATTTATTTATTTCTGCACGCTCCTTGATTGACTCATTGATTGAAGATATTTTTAAAGGGAGTCCCTGGGAGTCTGTGCGCTGTCGGTACAAAGTGGGACTGTCCCTCACCGGCGGCTGCCGAGGGCCGCACGTCGCCTCTAATTGGGCAGAGACGCAACAGCTTGGGCCCTGCGCACACACACGCACACACACAGGGCAACCCCCCGGACCAGCGTGGTCCTTTCGCCCAGTGCTCTGCTTTCGCCCAGCGCTCCCTCCCAAACTCCCTCAAGTCCTGCCATCGCTACCATCCCCAACCTTCACTCTCCCCATCTGCCATGCCAACGCCAATCAAAATCGCTGTTCTGGATATGCTTCAAAGGCCAAAAAAATGTGGTGAGGGAAGGCAATTTAAAAAAAAGGAAAAAAAATAGACTAAATTGAAGAGAGACACTTTACTAGACTTGTATTTCTCTTTGTGCCTCTCAGGAAATTAAGGAAAGTGGCAGTGAGCTGGGAGAGGACAATGCGACAATTGCGAAAATACAGTAAGTGGCAAATCAGCACGTAATTGAGAGTGGCGGTGGCTTGAATGAAAGGTGTCAAAATGAGGTGGAGAGCCGGTGCGCCACACAGTTCTAGATTGACAGGCAGACGCATAGAGGAACAGAATAGAGTTGGTGCTGGAGGAGAGGGAGGGAGGGAGGGAGGTGGTGAGAGGCAGTTCTAAGACAGGACCAAGTGCGCAAAGAACAGATAAGTGAGACAGACAAGAGAGAGAGAGAGAGAGAGAGAGAGAGAGAGAGAGAGAGAGAGAGTGTGTGTGTGTGTGTGTTAGAGAGACAGAAAGAGATAGAGAGGAATAAGTTGAACAGGAAAAGAGATTTAGCCAGAGTGCATGTGTGTGTGGTGTGTGTGTGTGTGTGTGTTTGTGTGTGTGTGTGTGTGTGAGAGAGAGACAGAGAGAAAGAGAGAGAGAAATAGAGAGAGAGACAGAGAAAGAGAGTTGGGGGGGGGCACTTGCCTTGTCAGAGCGGCAGTTGAGGCCCATGCTGGTGAGGGCTTGGAGCTTGGCCTCCATGCCCTGCTGGTGGTGCTGGAGCTGCTCTCTCTGGATCTGTTCTCTCATCTTCCTTGCCTCCTGGATGGCCTTCATCACTGAGTCCTGGTCTCCAAACAGCGCTGTGGAGTTCAGGCTGGACAGGATGTCTGTGGGCAAGGGCAATGATCCGTCAACACACACCTCCGCAGACACACACCAAACCCACACACAAACACAAATGCACCAAAATGAAGCCGCAAGTGGCAAGGTTCTGTGATAAAACAAACTCAATGGGAGGTCTCACAACACACTCTCATGTGTCTGTGTGTGTGTGTTTGCACGTAGACTGTAGGCATGTGCATTTCCGCTCCGTGCAGCAAACAACATGTGTGGCGTCTCCCTCGGAAAAAATAAGGCAGCAATCTCGAGCTGGAGTCACACTCCCTCTCGGTATAATTAAAAAGATAAAAGTGAGGTGAGGCTAGCAGTTAAAAACGTGGAAATAGAACAAAAACAAACGGGCCGGGTTCAAAGCCCCACTCCAGCCCGAGAGGGGAAATGAGAGCAGCTCCACTGCAGACAGAGGGCTTAATGAAAGAGAACGTTTAATAACAGTTACAGTGGCACACACGGAGGCTTGATTGAAGGGGCGTCATACGAGGCAGACAAAGTGTGAGAGCTTTTAAAACAAATGATTGGCTGAAGCATCCGGTGAAGCCCAACGGCATGGCGCGGCGCTAAAGCAGTTTCGTCGAGATGAAAAAGAAAAAAAAAATACTTTCTGCCGCATGTCAGTGATTGTGTGAATTTTGGACTCGATGCCTTCAGTTTTTATTTGACACAGAAAAACCATGGCACCACACAAAGCTTCCCACAGAGAAGATCTAACACCTAGCCTTCGCATTCCAACTTTCAACAAAAAAAAAATAATAGACACACAGAAAAGAAATGATAGAATAAACACAATACAGTGGATACCTTTTACATTCTTGTTAACATTCTTTGACTAACAACTAACAATAGTCGGCACCAGAATTGAACAAATAAACCTTGTCCCTCTCTCTCGCTCTCTCTTTCTTTCTAACAATCCTCCATGGCCACTGCACGTTGTATAGAAACACTTCAGGCGAGCTGGCAGATGTCCTTACCCAGAGAGGAGCCGCGGCCCATGAGTCCGAGGGGGCTGGGGATGCCCCCCTTGGCTGACAGGCTGTTCGGGCTGCTCTTGCTGCCGTGGAAGAGGCTGTGTGTGGGGGATGTCGGGGACTTGATGGACTCGGCCGTCTTGGGCCGGGCAGACAGGTTGAGGGGGGCCTCCTCCTGTGTGGCCAAAGAGGAAAAACCAAGACATGAGGTCATGGGGAGAATCAGAGAGAGAGACATAGAGAGAGAGAGAGAGAGAAAGAGAGAGAGAGAGACAGACAGAAAGAGAGAGAGAGTTCACCTCTGAGACATGGTAAAGCTAGTCAGTGATTAGCGACAAGAAGTCTAATTACTCATCCAGTAAGCGAGCAGGGGCTCCTCATTCACCTGCAGGGCATAAAGCGGAGGGGGGGGGGGGGGGGCGTACGCCCAGGCAGTCAGAGCACTCTTTTGTTCTGATTAATTAAAGCCCGTTGTGACACTCAGCACGTCTTTATCTCCTCCAACTGTTCTCCTACGGCTATTTCGCTCTTTCCCCATTTCTCTCTCTCTCTCCCTCCTTCTTTTTACACTCGGAAAAAAGCACGGGCTAAAACACTGTTTAAATCACTTTCTCTTTGACAGACACTTGCAGTTTGTATTTCAAAAATTAATAAAAAGATTTCATCCTTGATGTGGCAGTCTTTCAAAGTGTTCTCCTTTTATGTATTCATAGCTGAACACCTGATTGATTTCTAACCAAGTTAGATTTTTGCCATCCAGTGAACAATGGAAATAGACCCAGCGACTGATTAAGTTTGATCTCATGTACTGGGTGCTGCTTGGAGAGGAAAGTGAAAACCAGTCAATGTCATTGGAGTTAATCAGAAATCCTTTGAAATGAATGGGACACTGTCACACGGCATCCACAGTCTAATGTAAGACTAACTGTGTCACTGACACAAACATATGCACACATAAATACCCTGACATGTGCATGCGGGCATGCACACACGCGCACACACACACACACACACACACACACACACACACACACACACACACACACACACACACACACACACACACACACACATTCAGTGTATGGCTCCTGGTTGTTTACAGGCAAATGTCTTCTCAGTGAGTCTCACTGTGAGCCTGAGAGCGTATTTGTCCAAACAGATGGCACTGCGTGCATGAGTCTGCCTCAAGGTCTTCATACTGCACTGCCAATAACAGTTTGTCATTCAATTAAGCTAAAAGTAGACAAACCAAACACACTACTAATCTAATTAAGCTATATCTGCATATGGATCCAACGCCACTCAAGCATCTTTGTTGAATTCTTAATACTATGTGATCTCAGCCACTTAGCGCTTATCTTGCATAACTGCGCCCATAATCTTGAATAGGAGATAAAGCTCCAACACACACCCACACAACAAACACACACACACACACACACACACACAGACAGACAGACACACACACCACACACACACACACATGTTATCCGAGCCCAACCCCTTTTTGACATCGCCTAAAGAGCTGCTTTGAGATAATTCATGTCAGTGCTATTGTTTCGCTCTTCAGGCTGAAATTAATTAGCCCAAATCCCCTCAGCATCCGGGGGTGTGGAGGATGGGACCGGCAGAGACTGTGCGGCGCGCAGAGGCAGCAGCAGCAGTGACAGCGGGATCGGGATCGGCCCCATCTCCGGCTCCTCTCTGCTCTGTCCGTGGAGCTCGGCCACTTAAAGAGGATAGCAGCCCGCGCTGCACCGCCACTGACATGATTTACGTCCCCTCGTTTTAGTGATATTAAAACCCAACTTTTCCAAACGCGCACGTGTTTTGGATTAAGGCCGCTCAATGAAAGAAGAAAAAAAGGAGGATGGAGAGAGGGTGAGGGAGGTGGGGAGGAGGGGAGGAGGGGGAAAAGATGATGTATTTGCCCTCTGCTCTCAGCTGAAGACGTGTTGAGCCCCGCCATCCAGCCCCTGAGAAGTCCCGTTGTTCATCTTCATTTTAAGACAACCAGAAAGAGCCATCTCCACTGTGTGTGTCTCTGTGTGTGTGTGTGTGTGTGTGTGTGTGTGTGTGTGTGTGTGTGTGTGTGTGTGTGTGTGGGGAGGGCTCTCATGTGATGTAATGTTTTTGCTCAGCAAGAAAGGATGAATAAACAGAAAAAAAAGATCTGTTGTTCTTTGTGATCGGAGACTGTGTGTTCCAGAAATTGCTGTCTGCAAGCAACCATAGCCATAGCAACCCTGTCCACAGAGTTCTGGTTGAGAGAGAGTGAAACAGAGAGAGAGAGAGAGAGAGAGAGAGAAAGAGCGAGACAGAGAGAGAAGAGAGACAATGAGAGAAAGAGAGATACAGCTGGAGAGAAAGCAGGAAAAAGAGAGAGAAAGAGAGAGGGAGCAAAAGAAACTGGGAGAGTGGGAGGCTTGTAAAAGTGTAGCAGATTGATAGCCTCCCAACAGTGGAGCGGCAGGATGGCAGAGCAGCACCGAGCAGTACTGCGCCACCTCTCCACTCCTCTCCTGATTTAGTGAACCAGCACGGCCGGGTGGATCTGGGTCAAGCACCAGTGGAGTGGCCGGGGAGGGAGGGAGGGAGTGGGGGAGTGGGGAGGCAGGCATACCTTGACTTGAGTGACGGGGCTGGAGGACCTCTTGTCGTTCTTGAGGCCCGTGGGGGAGATGGGCGCGCCAGCGTTGGGGGGCTGGGACAGCGGTGGCATCTTGGCTCCGGGAGAGACCTGCATGCTGGCCAGCTGGGCGGCGTACAGTTGCTGTGAGGAGAGCAGAGAAAACCCACAAGGCGTTAACATCCAACGCCAACCACCATTCAAAGACGCTTTTTTTCTCTCCTCCTCTCCATCCCTCCCTCCCCTTCCCTCTCTCCCTCTTTCTCTCTTTCCTTGGTCTCTCTCTCTTTTCAAACCCCACCCGTCCTCTCTTTCTTTTCCCCTTCCTTCTTCCTTCTCTCTTGTCCTCTTTTCTCTCTCTCTCACTCTCACTCTTTCCCTCCTGGCACAGCCATTCCATCAAAGGTCTTAACTGTATATCAAAAGCTCTGACTCCAGAGAGAGAGAGACAGCAGAGAGAGAGAGAGAGAGAGAGAGAGAGAGAGAGAAACCCACACAGTGATGGCTTTTATACAAGAGACTTGGAGAGGGCTTTTTCCTCTCATCAGTAAAGTTTGCAGACTTTCTTCAGCTCTGGCCTGTTCTCATATCTGATTTCCTACCCGTCGCCCGCTGCTGAGGCTGCTGCTGCTGCTTTTCTGGGCCAACAAGTCACCGCAGAGACACCTAGCCAGGCCCCCGTTATTGTGTGCGGGACTTGGGCTATCAATCATGTGCATTATTAAAAGGCAAACATTGAAGGTCAGTTTCTTGAAAAAAAAGGAGAAGAGGAGAAATCACCATCCTCTGTGCTTATTTTCATTGGCTGGAAGTCAGTGGCTTTGCCTGACTCTGGTGACGTAGCTTAGCGCTGTGGTCACATGCGGGCAGCATATGGTTTAAATGACTGGCCAGGCACAAAATGTCAATCATTAGTTGCCACAGGAAAAGGGAGGTCCTCAACATGATTAGTTTGTGTGTATGTGTGTGTGCGTGTGTGTGTGTGTGTGTATGTCTGTGTCTATAAACGGGTGTATGTAAGAGGATGCATGTGTATGCCCACATGTCTGCAAGCACGTTTTGTGTTCCAGACACTGTCAAAGACACAGGCAGAACTAACATCTCATCAACAAAATGATTGACCACAGGTCAAGAGCTCATAAAAATGGCAGAGGGTGTTATTGCGTTAAGCCTGTTGATGATAACCCATTTCAGATGCTGCATTATTAGCGACGGCTGAGAATAATTGGGCTTTGTTCTCTGCCTCCCTATGAGATGGTGAGCTGCAAGGCCAGACGGAACGCGCTGCTGTCAGCCTCGGGCTAGTATTGATTGGCGAGCAGGTAAATGGTTAAATAGGCTTTTGTCTCCTGCATTAAGTAGCAGGGGTCGAACAAAACGGCCGGTGGCCTCCCTGACCTCTCCTGAGTAAGTGCCACATAAATTTGAGTCCTAACTGCCATTTCAACATTAGAGGCTATATTTAATAGAGGGAGAAAAACTGCTTCGGAATGGAGTACAATGCAAAGATTGCAGAGTGAGAAAATGGCTTTTTTCCTGAGTGCATGTCCAGTGTGCTGTGTATGAAACTATCTCTGCCCGATCGCTGCACGTTAACTCTTGTGGCCAGACCGCGCTCTGTTCCTTTGTCGCCGCGGTGCGTACGTGGAGATGCAAACACATCCCCGTCCTGGGCGAAACTTTATCGCTTGCCCACCGGTGGCACACAAAAGGCGTATTATTCCAGGGGAGCCGGGGCAAACAACAGAACATCAGCTACGGAAATGACAGGCTGATTGGGTTCCCACAGTGATAGCAGCAGACACCGCCCTGCAAACAGACACCCTTTGTTTTCAAAGAGCAAAAGAGGCCCGAAAGAAAAGACAAAATAAAAATCACCATTCTGTTTGGATTTCTTTTCTCTCTCTCCTCTCTATCAATCCAAATGATCAAAGTCAGGACAGTGGAAAGAGAAGGGGTGTTTATGAGTGCGTTGTAGTCTTTTAAAAGTGGGAGGGCAGGATGTAGCTCGCGTTTGACTGTGTCTGTAGGCTACAAGTAGTGTTGTGTTTTCAGAGGCATGAGGCGAGTCTGCTGGACAGATGTTAGTTAAAACCCCACTCTAGATGGGCACACACCCTGACCTTGTGAGGGAAGAACTTTATTGTTCCGGAAAAAGGACCTAATTGGGTTTTAGTTCAAATTAGAGCCTGTGAGACGGCCTCTTTGTGAGGACTGATTAGCGGGTCAGCGCCACGGGCCGAGGGCTAGAGTTACCACCGCGCTGCACGCCGCCCCAGGAACTGAAAAAACAAATAGAATCAGGGGGACAGGAAGTGGAGGTGTGACACCCACAGTGGAAGAAGAGGAGGTCACACTACACTTAGCACGGCGCTAACCTCGCTACCACTGCTGCTGCAGAGACTCCTGACACTTTACTGATGCAGTCTCTGGCACAGGATGTGAGAATGATAGTGGAGATATACAACCAGAGGAAACACGGAGAAGAGAGGGGGAGGGAGAGGAAAAAAGATGGATTCAGAGCAGTGGAGAAAAAATATGAAAAGGAGGAGGGCAGAGAGAGATAGAGAGAGGAGGACAGAGTGGGAGGGACAGGAGGAGCTGAAGACAAGCCCTGGCTACACTGACGGCTGCCGTCCCGGGGCTAGACACATGTTCCAGTCCCTGACTGAAGGACATCTGCCCGACTCGCCCAGGCCTCTCTCGGAGGGCCAGCCGCACCTCATCTCCCTCTCTCTATCCCTCTCTCTATCCCCCTCTCTCTCTTTCTCTCTCTCTCTCCCTCTCCGCCTGCACCATCTTGCAGGGCGGCAGCCGCGCGGCAGAAGGTTGCCGCGGTAATGAGGGTCACGCTGAAAGTCAATGGCTAAACGGGGACCAGGAGTCACAGCGCTCTGGCTCTCTGCCCCGAGTCCGCAACGCTGTGTGAGGGGTCGACTCCTGAGTGCCACAACCCCCACCTTTCTCTCTCCCTCTCTCTATCTCTCACATCCCCCTCTCTTTCTGTTATCATCAGCAGACAGTACTTTCTCTTCCCTCCACACAATTTACCATTCAGGTGATTAGTATGCTTCACCTAACAGGGCACAGGTGACAGGAATAGAATGCACTAAATGTAAAGGTAAAAATAGAACATTCTAAAGAGAAACAGAGAATGACAGCATGGTGTTTTCACAGCTTTTTGTTTGCAGGGGAAAGATTTACTGTCCACATTGAAAAGAGGACTTAACACATACAGTATGTTTGGTCGATGCGTTACTCATGAGGGTATATACAAGTCAGAAATGGACTCATACAAGCAGGGAAATGTTTCCTTTTTATTATCTTGCACACTGTGTTGTTTCTCTTTTCAATATGTGACCCTTTCTTTCCCTCAGGGAGGCTGCTATTTCTATCATCTCACCCAGCACTGAACAAAAGACAAGCAGTCAACAAAGACAAGGCAATACACTGCACGGCACAGAGACTCTCAAGTCTATCTCAGACCACCCTCTGGAAACACACACATTCACACGTGTGCACACACACACACACACACACACACACAAAGGAGTGCAAACACATATTACCTACGACTGAGAGCCATTACTTGTAGCAGAAAAGCTGCTGAGTGGTAGGAAACAGCTAGTCGCTGGGCTCTGGAGCCAAGAGATACGTATAGTGAGAGAGAGAGAGAGAGAGAGAGAGAGAGAGAGAGAGAGAGAGAGAGAAGAGAGAGGGAGAGAGTGAGAGTGAGGGAGAGGGAGACAGCAGGCAGGGCCACAGAGAAACAGTCTGCTCCAGACCACTGACTGAGCTAATACCTTTGTCCACTTGAGCATTAAATGACTCGCCGCAATACAGCTTAGTTAGAGAGAGGGGCAGGGGAAATGTGGCTTCTCAATCCACCCGCGTCTACTCCAGTGTGTACCCTGCCTCCATGGCAACACACATATACACACATACACACATCAACACACACATACCTTTTTCTCCATATCCCTTTGCCCCCCCATCTCTCTCACCCTCCCATAAGAGCTGAAGCCATCTATGAGTGCATGGATTCCAAATACACGGTGCTGGCCCAAGGTCAGTGCGTTAGCCTTTGCTAATTAAAAGCGAGCCCTCCTGAGGCCAGCCAGGTTAAACGACAAGGTTTGCTTTTCTGCCTGCAACAACATTATCCTGATATTACACGCTCAGATGATGCTGTGGGATACCTCAGCACAGTTTCTTAAAACTGCCTCTCCAGAGCCATTAAGGAATAGTTCGCTTTTGATCTATTCTAGAAATACGGTGAAGCTGAAAGGATACGGGGCAAATTAAGGGCCATATGTTTCATGTGAATACAGAAAACATGGACAGCACCAGAGGCAGTATATATATATATTTTTTTTTAAATGGCTACAGCCAGAAATATTGGATCTGGGGTTATATGGAAACACAGTGCAATTTGCAGAATAAAAATCTAAGTCTTGTTAGTTCTCTTCCAGGGCTGGGCAGATTGCTGTGTGACAGATGCTGTGGACAGTGTGGCAGATTTAGACAGCCGTTGTGCTCGCAGCCATAATGCTGCATTACCCCCCTCTGTCTTCAGTGGATGCTCTGCACAACTGTTACCCCAGGACCATCTCACTCAAGCCCAATGGAAAGAAAAAATATGTCTCTCCAAACAAGTAAGGTGTAGGAAGCATATGTGTGAAACATATGTAGTGCTTTTTTTTCACCCCACATATGCCTGCTCTGTTGCATTGTAGAGTATAATGTGGGTCACACACACACACACACACACACACACACACACACACACACACACACACACACACACACACACACACACACACACTCGCCCTGACAGTCACCTCTGCATTAGCGGAGCTGGATAGCTGGCATGAGCTGGGCCACGTTGCCGTTGCCTCTATGCCCCGCGGGCGTTTGGCTGGCAGCGCCATGCAGCGCCAACCCCTGTTTGCCACGCGGCTTGTCCGGGCTCATTGCCCTGGGCGTGCGGCACAGCGCGGCGCAGGCTGACCCAGGCCAGGCCAGATGTCGGGAGGGGAGGCGGCATCCTGGTGCACTGCGCCGACGCTTTCCAGTATGGCCCAACATCTGTTTCATCTGCTGCTGCCCAACCTGCTCCCTCTCTCCCTCTCTCTCTCTCCCTACTCCCTCTGCCTTTCTGCCCTCCCCCACCCCTATCCCTCCCTCACTCCCTCCCTCTTTCCCTCTTTCATATTCTCTCACTTTGTCTTTTTCACACTTTCTGTGCCATGCCCAGCCTTTCTCAGGTTAGCCTCTGTGTGCTATGAGCTCTGTGGAGTCCAGCCGAACATCTGCAGCCGGGTGCCAGGCTGCCTTGTTAAGGACCCTGCTGAATAGCCTCAGTACTGCCCAGGCTCTCGCTAAGGCCCCGGGAGCTCATTGACGAGCGGCTGCCGACTCGGCCGACAGAGCGTTCTGCTGGACTCAAACGGCCGGGGACCCCATTCCGAGTCCCTGCCTTCGTTTATCAGCACATCTGTCCATCTGTCCACCTGTCCCTCTGTTCACAGCGCCCATCCATCCAGCTGCCCAGCTCCCCCACGCCATTAAGGCCTGAAGGGGACGAACAGTCGCTTCAGAGGAGAGAGAGAGATGGAGAGAGAGAGAGAGTCCGTTCAAAGCTCAGCAACTAGTGATGTAGAGCTTGGAATAAAGGAGAAGAGGCTACCGACATATGAAAGGAAGATAGAGAAAGTTCAAAAAACAAGATTTCAAGAGTGAGAGAGGAAGTATGAAAAAGGAAGGAATTCTCTAGCAGAGAAGAGCAAGTAAGGCGAAATGGAGAGCTGGAGAGTTGGATGGGGGTGGGCCGTGGCTAGCGCATGCAGCCAGTGAGTGATATTGAGTCCTCTTCGCCTCTCCTCTCCCCTACGCGCAGGAGGACACAGATGTTCAGCTTTATCCAATGATGCTTACTCTAAAACAGCTTAAACCCAAAAGTCTGCTTCCAATGATAAAAAACAGACCTCTCTCAATGCTCACTTCTGATTTGTTTGCATCCCCGGACAGAAAAAAAAGAGGCAAACAATATATCAAGTGGAGTCTCCCTATGAGGAAATGGTTTTCCACTCAGCAATTGATGCAATGTGATCTTGTGCACCAACAAATTAAGTGCCAATCCAAACAGGGGCGGGGGGCAATGAATAGAATTCTTTTGTGGAATTAGTATAATTCTTTTTTAGCCAGACCCATTGCCCGCCTCGCCTGCCCGCTTCCAGGCCCGGGCACAATTTCCTAGGCGAGGTGAAAGGTGTCAGTTCTAATAAGTACAGGGGACAGTTCGGGACATGGCCATTGTTCCGAGCTCTTCCGCCGCTCGTCCCGGCCCTGTGAACGAGGCCTAATGAAGAAAGGCAGCCGGCCGGCGCAATAGTTTAGGCGGCCGCTCTCCAGTGAGTTGCAGACGGGGAGCAATCTGTCAGGGAAGCATTGAGTGAAATTACCATGCGAGCCGGAGTGCCTGCTGACAGCGGTGGGGGCCGTCATAGAGGGGGTCCGCCATGCCCCCCCCCCCCCCCCCCCCCTCCCCCACAGCCCCCAACCCCACTCCTGTATTGACAAGCAAATTACACTCTCCGCCAGCGACTCGCCAAACGTCTCGCTCTCATTTCCAGCCATCAGGCCCACCAAAAAAATCCTTTGTTAACTTCTGGTAGGAAGAGACCATATAGGGTGTGTGTGTGTGTGTGAGAGAGAGAGAGAGCAAGTGAGTGTGTGTGTGCGTGGATGTGTGGGAGAGGAGAAGCTATGGATGGTGAGCCACCCTTCCACCCTCCCTACACACACACACACACACCCCATGACTGTTATGACAAGTGGAGATGGTGAGGGGGTGCGTGGCTGACATTAAGACTGGCAGAGTGGCGAGCGGATGGCTGCACACATTACCACCATCGCATTGTGGAAATTAAATCCCCCAACAAGCCCTGTTTTTCCCCTGTATATACTCCTCAGCCTAAACGGAGTAAATGGCTGAAAATGATAACTTGCCAGGATGCTGACAAGCGGGGAGATCTTTTAATTAGACAGACGCGGCAGGCTGGCGATACGCTTGGGGGGGTGGACCACCCCCACCACACACACACACACACACATACACCCCTGGCACGGGAGGATAAGCGGGGGTGCGTCAGGTAAGGGGTCGGGGGTTGCCCGCTGAGGCGCGAGGACCAGTCTCACACTGATACAGTCCTGACCAATCAATCACGCTTCACACACTCCCATCCTCTCACTAACATAAACACCCCTCATTAACAGTGACCCGTGATCCTCCGTACAGATAGTAAGACACATTAGCACACCCTGTAAATGTGCACTCAGTGAGCAGATCACACTGGTAAAGATGGAGTGGCTAACACGCAATAGCTGTGCGCTGGGTATGGGGCGTAGAAAGAGCCCTGCATCTCTCCCTCTCACAGGATCATCAGACAGAAGTAGTGTGAGGGCACAGATGTGGCATCCAGCATGCTGCACGCTAAGTCACACAAGGTCTGGTTTCATGCCCCTTCTCCGCTAAATTACATATTTTAACAGCGTCTATGTGCTGTTGTTCTCCCTTTAAAAGGAGTGTTTTGTCTGCCATTTTAGTCCTCGGTTGACTCCGACACACAAACACATACCCACACACATAAACACACACACACACAATAGAAATGCCTGTGTGTGTGTGTGTTGGCCCAGCTGTTTATCTGTCAGGCCGTGCAGTCTGATAGAGACTAGCAGCTAACGATACTATCACCATGGTGAGTATGAATTTAATCATCTCCATCTCCGGCGTGATATGTGATATTATGTTTTAATCATTCCACTTCGTGGTGCTTTGTAGAGGAAGGCATGGCGGTCACATGATGTGTTGATCGTCAGAGAAAAGGGCATGTTTGACTTGCAGGGGCTGTTTTAAGGGGGTCTCTGTGCAAAGCAAATAGCAGCCGCATGGCAAAATATACTGCCAGCGGACGGCTTCAATTAATAGGAATGCACCTCTTTTTTGTTTACTGTGCTCCGTAAAGGTCGGCGAGTCATGGTCTTGGGGCTCCGTTCTAGTCCATTCCCAGGGTTAAACACATTATCTGAATTAATGGCTGGAACTCCTCAGCCTTCGGATATACTGCTATCCCAGCCTCGGAGTGACCCGACGCACCGCTATAAATAGATGCGAGGGGATAGAGTCGTACCATCATTCCCTGCTAAAGGCCCCACACATAGGCTATAGGCTATTTGAACACACACAGCCACAAGCATGTGCACTCAGTATTAAGTGACAGTCATGAATTAACATAAATGCCACACAGAGAAATGGTGCTGTCTTTTTCTATTGTGTTTTTTCTCTCTCTCTAAACTCTCTGTTGCTCTTAACTGACAAACGCAAAATTAAGCCACATACACAGTGTAATACAAATACTTGAAGACCACGCAAATACACACACACACACACACACACACACACACACACACTCACACTCACACACACACCTGCACACACACACACACACACACACACACACACACACGCACACACATGCACACACACACACACACACGCGTGCCTCCGAAACATGAGCAGACGCATCCCACACCTTCCTGGTAGTTGATTGTTCTTCCCAGAGCTGTGTGATAAAGGAGACCTTTCCAAGCCCAGCTGCAGCATTGTTAGGACTTGCCAAGGCTCATTAAGGCTGAGAGCGATAAACTCTGAAGGACAAATTGTGCTCATGTATCAGGCAGAGGGGAAAAAGTTGCATGATGCTGCTTCTTCTCTCTCTCTCTCTCTCTCTCTCTCTCTCTCTCTCTCTCCCTGTGTCTGCATTGCACAACCCCACAGCCTTTGTTTTGCCACAAGCCCTCGCTATCAGAGAGCTTAATGCCTAATTGCTATCAACAGTTTACTGACTTTGTTGACAAAACAACTGCATAGACCAAAGTAGGACTTGAAAAGAGTTTTCTCTATCTCTCTGTCTCTCTTGCTCTTTCCCCCTGCTGCCTCACTCACTCTCTCCTTCCTCTTTGTTTCAGAGGAAGGACTCTCAGGAAGTGCCTCGTCCCCTCCTCCTCGAGACCCCTTGGCCCGGGAAGTTTCAGGAAAACTTAAATATTTATCACGCCGCTCTTTTCAAAGGCCTCCCATCCATCTTCATTCTTCAGCGGGGCTGCGAGGGCTCGCTTTGATAATTTCACCAGTGAGCAGCCAAGAATAATGACATTAGTGTAATCGTACAGAGGCCTCCGCTTCCCAAAGCCATTCCCAGCATTTGTTATGTAAATATAACGTGATGAAAGCGAGCGGGGGAAAACATATTGTCAATTTGGAAACAAAAAGAGAGCGCGCTCACAGGCTCACAGCAGGCCAAGTAATAGTGCTGATTAGGATGGTAATGAGACACACGGTGCATCGCAGATAGCGATCTATATTACAGTAAGTGCTTATTGCCTGGAGTTAGACTCCGGTTCACGGCCGTAACGGGCTCCCTGAGAACACTCTCCTGGTGGTGCCTAAGGGCCGCTGGAATCTCTCCCAAAATTCACTCCTCTCTCTCTTTCTCTCACTCTGTCTATCTAGCAGCTCTGCTTTCACATTTACCACCTCACACTCTGCATTGCCTTACAGTTCAGTGCCCTGTGCTGCCTTCACACCACAGAAGACTGCACTCACACTGGACACACACACACACACAAACACACACACACACACACACACACAATGCATGACATAAACAGCCGTTAGCATTACACAGAACATGCCATGCAAGCAACCCAGTTCCATTTTGTGTCGCTGCGCAGCCCCTCCTGATTGGTTTAGCAGAGGGCTCTCCTCTTGGGAAACCAGCAGGGCTAATCCCACCTGCCATAACCATTATCCTCATAACTACACTCTCCGCAGTAACTATGGGGTTAAGTTCTCCCTTAAAATGGCTAAATTACACGTGTAAGGTGTTAAGTTGGTGAGGGCTGACTCCCAAGCATTATTTAGCGTGCCGGCTCATTATTTAGCATACAGCTGGTTTTTTGCCGTGTAGCGCCCAAGGGTTGGCAACGTGCCTGCACATTCTTTGTTGTTGCACATACCTGAAGCTGCAGAGGGTTGAGTCCTGACGCGGCGGCAGCTGCCATTGTGGATGGAATGAACTGCACCGGGTAGTTATCACCTGTCGAGGAGGAGAAGGGGAGGAGAAGGGGGGTAGGGGGTGGGAGGAGGGCAGAACAATGCACACAGGTTGAGACAATGAGCGGCCCAACGGCGGCCAGGCAAGTGCCAACACGGCCCTGGAGCCGCCTTCACCCAGCCTCGGCTCCCAGCCCAAACATCTGCACCAACAAAAGATTTAGCTGGGCACACCAGAGGCAGGATTACTGAGGAACGTATCTCCTTTCTCTTCCTCTCTCTTTTACTCTTACTCTCTCTCTCTTCCCCACACTCTCTCTCTCTCTCTCACTCAATCTCCTCTTTTTCCCTCTCTCTCACTCTGTCTCTATTTCTATCTCTGGCCTTTTCTATTCTCTATTCTTTTCATTTTTTTAAGTTCTTGCCTTCTGCAGTCTTGTTGTATTCTTTCAAGAAAATAAACAACCATCAGTTCATTGCAAATTGGCAAGTTAAAAACAGTTTTTTATCCTCCTCTCCTCGTGTGACCGTTGCATACTTGTGTGGTGCTACTGCTTGGGTTTCACAGAAGAGGTGGTGTGTTCTCCATGCCACTGTAAACACAACTCTCATTTGTCCTACATGCCATTGTCTCATTGTGTGGCTTCTGGCATGAGCAAGCCAAAAAAGTGCTACTTCAACAGGTCACAACAAGCAAAGCACTTTACAAAGTCGCAGAAGGAGATCAGGAAAGACATGATTTGTTCTTTTATCACAACATCAACATTTAACCAGAGAGCTACGAGAATTTCAAAACAATAGCTGTGTTGAACATTTTATCATCTTATCGCAACACATCAGGAAAGTGGAATCTAAGACACAAAGGGGAGACGGTAGTTAAACCTGATACAGATACAAGTGGAAAGCATTTGCTCTAAAGAGAGGGAGATAGAGAGAGAGAGAGAGAGAGAGAGAGAGAGAGAGAGAATAAGAGGAGGAAAAGGGAAGAAAAAGAAAAGGAGAGAGAGGAGAGAAAATGAAGCAGAAGGGGAAAGTATGTTTTCATCCCTGGGCTGTGTGAGCAACTTGGTAAAGAAATCCTTTCACTGCTCAGCACATTGTGGTCAGAGGTGGGGGTGTGTGTGGGAGGGTGAGGGGTGTGGGGGGGCTGGTGGTGGATCCGACGAGGACGGCGGAGGGCTGACTGAAGCGTGCCTTCTGAAGAAGAGAATTGGCCCCGATTCAGACACCACTTTCGCCTGTCACTTCTCCACACAAACATATGGAGGCATTAAGCCACAGGCATGAGGGGAGGGAAACGTATATACCTTCTCCACTTTTTCTCCTCCCTCCCTCCCTCCCTTGTGTGCCTCCCAATCTTGTCCAGCGCAGCACATTGTGATGCAGTCTGGATATTCAATCCTGTGCCACGGGCCAGAGGAGCGGCGAGCCACACAATTGATGTGATTTTCAAACAGTGTCATGAGAGAAGTGAAGTGAGGGTCATTACTGTCCAATACGCTCCCCCACCCCCTCCCCTCTCTCTCTTTCGTTGGACTACTTCTTTATTCTCACCCCCTACCACCCAACCCCATTCCCACAGAGAGGTCTCTTTTCCACTTTCTCACCACTCTCTTCTCATAACCGGACGAGTGATTGCCTCCTCTCTGTCAGCGGTGGCTGCGTGCGGTCAGCAGTGTCATGTGAGACCAGGGGTGTGTCAGATGCCAGGCGAGGACACTGCAGTGGCCAGGGGGAAGGAGGACGGGCACTGTCCACGGCAGAGTCAGGCGTGCGGCCAGACAGCTGTGTGCATGTGTGTGGAAGTGAGGCTGCTCTAAAAGGAGTACCACTGAGGTCCGGGGTGGGGCTGCCCTCAGAGCCATCCTCCCTCCCTTACATGCTAGATGCCACCAACAGCCTCAGGGCAGAGAACCACTAGGATGGAGGAGTTTTCCAAAACCTCATGAGAATTGACAGAACCGACAGTCTCTCCAATCCCAATGTACTCACAAAACAGTAACAAAAATGTTGTGCGAATTCACTGTGCCTCCCAGCAGAGTCTAACCTGAGATCACTGTGACCCTCACTGGTAAATTTCAGTCAGGTATCATGCCAAAAAGATTCAGTCTGGTGAAGTGGATCCTCTTGGTGGCCCCTCTTCTTTAAGGCTGGCACAGGGCACTACAGCTGGTGCTTGAGGAGCCGAGAGCATGCCAGCCTAATGAAAGGTGGAGGAGAGCGAGGGAAGAATATTAGGAGATCGCTCCCTCCGAGGGCACTCAGTGTTGGACCACCTGGTGCCAAGGGCAAGAGCTCTTCGCATTCTCCATGGCAAAGGAGACATCGTTTAAAGGCAAACTTTGACTTGAGAGACAGTGGATAAGCTGAAACTTTGGGCGGAGAGCAAATAATTAATTTTCATGTCATCCTTTTTGTGAGTCAATTAAATAAATAAGTCAAAAGCGGCTTTTACAGTGCCACAGATAACAAGGTTGTCATGGAGAGACTACAAGGTAATAACAAAATGAAAGGAACTGATCTTTTAAGGCAGAGAGAGAGAGAGAGAGAGAGAGAAGCTGGGAAAGTGCATTCATGCACAACCTCAGAGCTTCAGACCCAAGGCTAAGCAGATATATCGGCATCCTGGCATCTCCTGCGGCGGAAAGTCAATAAGGCATTGTGGCCTCATCACAGCTGAAAGAGTCCGGCCGGAGGATCCATTCCAGAGCCCCATTACGGCACGCGCCTCTGTCTTTATGCACACAGACAGTGGGGGTGTCACAGCGGCTCCTGCCTGCGTCGGGAAAAAAGGATGACCCTGCGGATGGGTCTGGAGGCCACTGATGTTGCTCAGGCCATTGAGCACAGTGTGTGGGGCGGATGTAGTGGCACAGCGTGGCGGGGCGAGGGGCCATCAGCACTGGGCCCTGTCCTGCCCATGCCCACTCAGCAGTGCCGAGAACATGGGGCACCATGCAATAGAGCCGTCCTTTATGCCCAGCGATCGTCCGATTTGAGATTATGTACAGAGGGGGTCGGGAATAACCGAATTGGCCTGCACAAACAGAGCTGTTTTCCAGAAGCTTCTTTTCCTTTCTTTCTTCCTTCCTTTATTTTTCCTTTCTCTTTTTTTTGTTTTCATTTGCAAACTTATGAATAATGCAGAAGCTTTACACAAGGCGACCCCTGCTGAAGTCTCCATTATGACTCCTGTTATTTGTACTAAAACATTTTCCATGTCAAACATATTAGAAAAAAAAAATCAAACTGGCGAAATAATCCCCTCAGGCTCCCTGTTCAGGCTGTCATGCCTCCGTAGTTCCAAAATAGCTGACTTTCCCTCTCATCCCCGCCTTTATAGTTAATTTATTAGCTGCTCTACCACACCCTATAATGTTCTGCTACTCACCTGCTGACTACAGAACCTTTTTCCCTTCTCTATTTTAATGTCTCTCTTTCTCTCTCTATCTCTCTTTTTTCATCTCTCCCTCTCTCTTGTACTTGTTTCTCATCTCTCTGTTGCAGTGTTTTTGATGAGGTGCTGACATGTGTTCCTCAAAGCACCTTGTGTGCAGACAAAAGCAGGGCTAGGGCTTTCCCCTCAGAGCTCACACATAAATTCTCCTCTCTGACATCTCTTTCTCCCTCTCTCTCTCTCTCTCTTTTCCTCTTGTCGCACTGATTTCGCTCGGTGCGATTTCCCAGAGGTCTGCTGCCCGACGTGTCAATAGTTGGCTCAGCTCGTGCGGGGGGGAAAACCCTTGTCTGTGCATTTTTAGTTTACTTCTGTCCAATAGTCAATGTTCAGGATGGAAAAAAAAGAGAAACAGAACACAAAAACACACAACGTGACAGAGATTCAACTGCTTGATAGTGTGAAGCCGGGACCCAGGGGCAAGGCCCTGGCTTTAATTTTTAACTACTGTTGCTGAGACTGGCACTTCTGGAGCGCAGCGCGAACAATAAGTCAGACGTGAGACAGGCAGGAGGGTTAGCATCCTGGCAGTGAGTCAATCTGCATGTTGTTGCAATTTCCCTCCAAATTTGATGTTTGGGGATGTGGAATGCTTGCGTGAGGGCGAAAATTCTTTTCTCTGCGCCATACAAAAGAAGTCGGGGAGGCATGCCGAGGCAGGCCAGGGAAGGGAGGTGAGGGGAGGGGAGGAGAGCGGAGCGGAGGGGAGGCTGGGTCCCTGGGAGCCCTGTGCCCTGCATCCCTCTAGGGGGACACGTGCACCAGGCCTACGCTGCAGCTACAGACCTCCTTCTTTTCTTCCGCTGCACCTGGTGGCGGCTCCTGCATCCTCTGATGTTGATATGACCTGACGGTTGACAGTGACTTCTTGTCAAATCCTCTAAAATTAATTTGTCTTTTTTCCCCTTTATTTAGAGTTGTTCATTTAAAGTTTGCTGACATGCAACATGCTGAATTATATATGATAAGTGAGTATACTTGCATACTCGAAGACTTAAATTTGGTCCAGAAGAGGAATTGTAAATTTCAATTCCATTAAATAAGGGCAGTTGTTAGGTTGTGTTTCTGTGTGTCAGCTGTTTTATGTTAACAGAGGTCACTTTAAGTGAAAACACAAAGCCAAAAACAGCCCATAGAACCGAGCTAGGAAGCGGTGCCTGGACATGGCTCTGGGAGGCTGAGCGCGAGGGGGAGCGGTGGAGGAGCGCACCAGCGCTGGTTGACTGAAAAAGCGGCGGTATTGTGTTACCGCCGGCACCCTCAGCAGATTCTTGGATGGATGACGATTACAGCCGACGAGAAGCCGAGACACTTTCATGTTGACATTTTAGTTTACATTCCAGGACTCATATATCCGAACCCATTGTTCGGGCTGCCTTGAAGCTGAGCACTCACCAGCCCTGGCTGCGTTTCTGAAGTGACACACTTGATGGTGCACAGCATTAATTGCTTTGACAGGGGAGACCTGATTGTTCTTAGCTTTCAGAGCAGCGCGAGGAGAGGGGGAGGAGGAGGAGGAGGAGGGGAGGAGGTCGAGGTGGGGGAGATGGGTGAGGTGTGTGCATATTGCGAGTTGTTACAGTACAATGAGAGGTCCTGCCCTGTGAAACAGCGGAATGAAAACACATGAAGAAGCTGGCATAACAGGAGATTGAGGGGCTATGAAGACCGTAGGCTTAAGACCTGTAGGCTGAGTGAGGGAGGGGGGAGGAGGAGACAGCCCCCCCCCCCCCCCCCCCCCCCCCCCCATAGCTCTGGAAGTGTGTGTGTGTGTGTGTGTTTGTGGGGGTTGTATGAGGAGTCTGGCCTTACTGAGATCCACTCAAAATAAAGCTGTGTGACACTCACAATCCAAGCTGTCAAAGCACCCCTGTGTGTGTGTGTGTGTTTGTGTGTGTGTGTGTGTGTGTGTGTGTGTGTGTGTGTGTGTGTGTGTGTGTGTCGGGTTGGGGGCGCTACAGCAGAAATGAGGGAGAGTTTCCTACTGTTGTGAAAGTACACAGCATATTTTTGCTCTTTTTTATCTACTTAGAAGGGCAGAAATAAATTGTTTAGGGGAAAGATACACAAACCCTTTCAACAGCAACTCTGGGCTGTGACCAAAGGTTGTGTTTGTATTCTATTTCGTCAGCCCTGCCACAGCAGGTATGGCTGCAAGGCTGTTGGTGCCAGAGCTATTGTTTGGTTCATTGATAACATCCACTCTTATCATCTTGACAGATTCTCTGTGACAAAATGACAAAATGTTTTTCATTCATATACAATGTCTGTTATCTTTTGTTTCAAGATAGCTTTCAGCCATATCGGTCCTGGGAGATTAGAATTTGTATTTTACCAGTGATGTCACTTAATAGCCATAGCTCGAGACATTTAACCAAGCATGACAAACACTCTTGAACTGGTCACACTTCACTCAAGATCTGTATACTGGCCAGAGATCTGTACACTGGCCAAAGGATGGAGTAGCTATAAAAGAGAGAGAGAAAGAGAGGGAGAGAGAGAGAAGCAAAGAGAAGCAGGACCTTTAACAAGAGGACAATATTTGAATAAGAGGATAAAGTGGCTGAGTACGGCATACAGGTAAATGTAGGACAGAGAGAGAGAGAGAGAGAGAGGGAGGGATAAACAGTGAGAGCCACTCAACAGTGCAGGCGCGTGTCATACCTGGCTTGTAGGACATTCCCGGCGGGAAGAGGAATCCCTGCTGGGCGGCGGCGGCAGCAGCCAGAGTGCGCTGGTCGTGTGGAAAAATGGGGATCATGAGCGGAGGCATGTGACCCTGGACCTGCTGAAGACAGAGAGAGAGGAGATCAGACGCCTGGCTAACGCATGCTGACAGCAGGCCTCGTCGAGCACCCATGGCCTGCGTGTGGACCGCACAATACCCCACGCCTGCCTCAGCTGCTCCTAATCCCCCCGCCAATCGCACATTATCACATCAAAGAGCCCAACGCTGCACACTGTTTGCCCTGCCTGATCCAAGGTGCGGCATGCCGGATAAGGGCTCATTCTCAAGCCATTCTGCCTCGGCATTATCAGTGATTTCCCTGCGTTACTTCTGCCAAATAGACTTGTAAAAGTAATTGTTGACGTAACAGGTTTTTCTTTTTTTTTTCTCAATATATTCTCGTATATAACCCTTTTTTCAGGCGTCTCTCCCCATGAAAAGGGAAAAAAATGTGGCATAGACAAAAATGAGTCCAACATTTTTTTAAATCCTCTGGCCCCTGAAAACCTCTTTTCCTTCTTTGGGCTAGATCACAATGAGATGTAGCCTGGTTGAACCGCTAAGTCTGCGAGAGCGCTCAAGCCTTGGCTGCCTGCGGCCTGTGACAGAATACTAGTGAATGAAGCGCTGCACCAATAGGACACTCCGGCGAGTCCGAACATAAAACATCCTGTGCGCTGCGTGGTGGAGAACAGGTGAGATTCTCGTCACCGAGCATGATTTGAGCCCGCGCGTCTCCTCCGGTCCTGTCGTGCTGTGTGGGGTGGGAGGGGTGTAGAGGGGTCACAGTGGGGGAGCGCTCCGCTGTCTTGCCAACATCACTGACTGACAGGAAAAGACCCTCACAGATATACTGCCTCTGTCTCATATTTTTGGAAGATCATTTATGCAGACGATAAAAGCCCCGGCAGCCTGGGTAATTTACGGCATGTGCTCCGTGTGCCGATTTTTTTTTTTTACAAAGAGAGGCAGCGAGACGCACAGAGCCCCAAAAGTCCCCCCTTCCTCATCTGTTTGCGATATTTCATTTTAACATGGAGGCCGATGTAACGGCACACGCGCCCCCTCTTTTCGACGCGCACCAGTAATCAGCAATCATGTTGAGTATCACAGATAGAGAAAGTGAAAAGGAGAATGATGATGTGAACACTTATTTGGTGTGTGTGTGTGTGTGTGTGTGTGTGTGGGGGGGGGGGGGGGGGCTGCTATGGCTTTTTGATTTCCAGAGGGGCAACAGTGCGGGGGCCCTCGGGGGTCAGGCTGCATGCAGGGACCTGAGACTGGTGGGCAATCTGCCTGTCATCCCCTGCTTCCTGCAGGCCTCTGATCGGCTGCAGGAGCGCTGTGCTACCGTGAGCCTGAATGCTCATGATCCCTGGCCAGCGCCAATCTGTACTGGACCGGACTGCACCGCACTCAGCCAGGCAGCCCAGCACACCTCTGGGGAGCCCGTCTGGTAAACAGGTTCATGGAGGTCAGTGGCCCCAACATAAACACTTAACAGAGCGTTTCTCCATTCATCCCCCTCTTTTAAAATCAAGCCGGCAATGAAAAGCATGGGGCCTGGGTGCAATTATAGCTGCTGCAGTGGGCCATGAAATCAACCTGCTTTGAGCAATGACTTTTTCTCCATGTTTGCGATCAGATCTGCTTGTGATATCCACATTTTTCTCCATCCAACCACCCCCCCCCCCCCCCCCCCCCCCCCCCTCGTCGTCTCTCTATATGCATGCTCTCTCGGCATGGCTGAGCTGCTCCAACTCCCCCAGCGCAGAACTAGGCCTCAGCAGCCCTTCATCGATCCAGCCATGAGTGAGTTTTGCTAAGCAAAAATAAATAACATCCTGGGCCTGTACTTTTTCTCTTTTTTTATTTTGGAGTGCAACTATCAAAGTAACATTGCAAAAGAATGAGGCTGAGAAGAATCGAGTAAACATTTTTTTTTTTTCGCTTTTCAATCTGAAAGGTATTACTTTAAATATGCTGTGCTTTTGAAAAAAGTAAATTTATTAACCTTAAATCCTTTAGAGATGCTTTAGGGTCATTCTACAAAATAAACGCTGCTTCACAGGAATCTGTCAAATTTCTATTAAAAAATACTGTAAACATAAAGAAATGAAAGCAAGTAATCGTATTACTAATGGAGAAGAAAGAGGCAGCTTTACAGAGAAGCTGGGCACAGCAGTGGAGCAATTATAAGGCTAAAAAACACGGAGGATGTAAGACAGACACCCTGATAGGCATCTAAATTCCTATCATCCCTTGGGGTTATAAAAGGTCAGTCACATGCATAATTGTGATAAACTTTAGACACATTAAACTAGCAAAATAAATCTGCCCAAAGCCAGGCCACAGAGAACAGCTGTTTTTATAAATGGAGCCAGATCACAACTATTCCCCTACATCTCAGCTTCCCTCATTTAGAACAACACTTGCTTTACTTAGTGTCAGGCTCTCTTTCAACTTCTCTATCTCTATTATTTATTATACGATTTATTAACTACTTATTGTCTATATATCTATCTACTTGTAATTCAGCCCATCTATCTTCATTTCTTTGTATTTACAAACAAAAAATAAAACACTTGAATATTTCAAATTGAAATATCAATGAGGAGAAGAGCTTTGGTGAATATAATAATGACAGTGATGTCAGTGACAGCACGTCAGTGACAGATAATAAAAGGATTTTGCCAGTCAAAGGGAGTGCACACAGTTTAAATGAAATGGATAGGATGGCACTGGATTGGAGTTGCAGTTGTGATTTGTGGTAATGAGCCCTTTACATTAAACTTTAATTTACACAACCAATGTCAGAGAGAGGGGCAAATCAAATCAGAGGCTTCACAGAGGGGACTAATAGTAAAGGTTATCTTTTCCAGACTGTCAATTAACAGATAGCACAGTGGTTGCTGTGCCGATACATTTATAGATTTAAATATTAGTACTGCTAGCTCGGCTTTGACTGCTGAAGCCTAATGGAAGTAAGTGACTGAGCTCCCGCTCAGACACATTCTGATGAATAACATATCAGCACCAATACAAAATATAGTCCTCTCCCCTCTGTGTGTGTGTGTGTGTGTGTGTGTGTGTGTGTGTGTGTGTGTGTTTCTCCCCTCTCTCCTGGGCTACTGCTGTAGACAGGCCCATCCAGAGCCAGGCTCTGAAAGAGTAACCCTCAAGTTCATCTGCCAATCGGCTGAGTGCCCAGAATATTTCAATTGGCAGGGTGATCTTCAGGAGTGTGAGAGAATGAAGTGGAGCAGATGTGAGAGTGGGGGTAGAGGTGGGGGGTTGGGGGCATGGGGGGCACACGCGGGCAAGTGTGGGGCACCGTCCTTTCCGCTCCTCATAAATACTGCCCATTGTTGGCCTGGCACTGCGCCCCTTTTGTCTTAGCGCTAAGGCTAAGTGCCGGCTTACGCCATTTCTCGCCATCTGCCCCGTCGCTTCATTAAAGATACATGAATGGGCCTATCTTATGAGGAACAGGTGCTATTGTTTGTCCCCGAAGACTCCCGGGTAAGGATCTAACTCGGAATACTTGAGGAAGAGCATCTGTAGCAATCAGTCAGCCCTGGACTTGGCAGGAGCCCTCCTCTCTGCCGGCGCTCGGCTAAGCAGAGCTCTGGAGTGGGGGAGAGATAGAAAGAGAGCGAGAGAGAGAGAGGAAGAGAGGGAGAGGGAGAGGAAGAGAGAGAAAAGAGGCCTCTTCACTCCCGCCCTCACATACATCATCAATTCACATGACCCGATGAAGGCCGCCCTGGCGCACAACACAATCTGTTTCCCCCCTCTCAGTGCAACACGAGTCTGAGAGGCTTTGATTTCTCTTTAAGACCCGCACTTGCATACGCAGGCACGCATAAGTCTGTTTCTCTACAGGCACTAAAATAAGGACCTCATGGGGGGACAGCTGAGGGGACACGCACACACACACACACAAACACACACACACACACACACACACACACACACACACACACACACGCAGTCCCTGGACTGGGGGTCTGGAGCACAAGAGGAGGGAGAAAAACTTGAATAAATGGGGGCATATAGATTAATCAATGTTGTTAGCGGACATGTCGACATCAGCAGTAAGAAGCTGTAATGGTTTAGGACGGTGAGTAATCCCGAGGTCAGCCTCTTCGGGAGGATTCTGGGAGCCGGAATTGACCGCCGAGAGAGGAACAAGTGTGGATGGGGGGTGGTTGGAGCTAGTTGGTGGGTGGGTGGGTGGTGCTAGTTGGTGTGTCGCTGTGCTGCTGCCCCTGCTCCTGCCAGCCTGACAGTCCACCCTTCCCCCTCCCTCCCTGGGCACCCCTCAGCTCTGCTGTCCTACCCCAAGGAGGCCTGCCTGGCCTGGGCTGACCGATGCATAGTGCAGGTGGAGGGGAAATGGAGATGTACAAGCCATTCCAGAGCTCAATAGGGCCCTGTCAGCACCCCTACTCCTCACTGTCTTTTCAGACGTTTTCACAGCACCCCTGAGACGGCTTGTCCACCCAGCCCCTACACCACCCCCTCCCCACCTTCACTCACCCTTTCAATCCTCCTAACTCTGCCCCCCCTCCCACTATCCTTTCCTGGTGTCCAGCTAACCATAGAAACAGTCTGATCCTTGCTGAGCATCACCTGGGACTGCTGCGCACTTTTGCTTTTTCGAGAGGAGGAGGAGAGTTGTTTTAACATGTCTAAATGCCTTCTGTGTTGGCAAGATCAGATAGAGGGAAGGGAGAGCTGGAGGGAGATGGGTGGGTCTGGGGGAGTCTGCTCCTTCTCTGACTCCTATTTGAACTGTAAGAGATTCTGCAGAGCTGGGGCTATACGTAAAGTTTGAAACACGTTCCACGAGCATAAGCTAGCAAATTTTACATTTCAGTTAGTATGTGTCTCCTTTCTGTCAGAGAGCTACAGAAAATGACAAAGCAGTCTTTTCCAAAATTCTATTTCCAATTCAAGTCCTGATAATACTCACCAAACTGTTCGTCTTTATCCATTTTCAAAATGACAGAAGTGAAATCAACCGGAGCAAGTACACAATTGTACACATTCATACAAACTTTCACAAAGACAAAATACAGTACATCTACACACCCTCACTGTAGTGCACCCACCCACACACACTCACACATACACGTGGCAAACTGACGACTAGAACAAGCTGCCGTGCAAACGCGACAGCCGCTACTGTGCGAACGCGGCGCGCTCAGGCGAGAGCTTCCTGGAAGGCAACCAGGGGGAAAATCGCTGAATGGAACCACTTCTGGGCTTGTGCGTCCCTGTGTTACTTTGTTCTGGAGAGGTCATTTCATAAAACAATCCCAGCGATCCCCGAGCACACATTACTCCCACCTCGCAGGTCATTCATCAGCTAACCGCACTCCTTCATCCGTCTGCCTTTCGGCCTTAATCCCCCTCTCCCTAAACACACACACGCGCGCGCACACACACGCACACTCACACACACCACTGGAGGGCCGTTATCAAAGTCACAGATATTCTGCTCCGCTGCTCGGCCACTCTGCTCCCTGATGACAATCAGCCATGTGGATCGATATGCCTGAGCCGGACTTTGATCCCGCGGCTCTGTGTTGACGCAGCGCGGGCATTAGGAGCGAGGCCTCCGCCTCCCCAGCACAGACTGGCTGCATTGTTCCCACCGGAGCGAAGGGAAAACAGGAGGGCCCTTCCACTGCCGCGTTACAGGTCAGGCACAAAGGGCCTTTGTCTGGTCATGGCTTTGACCGGAGAACTCTCCCCTCCTAACCCTCCCCATTCCTAACCCAAGGCTCAAGCACACACCTCAACCCCCCCTGCCCTCCCCACCAAACCGCCCGCCCCCCCCTCAGTCTTAGGGCTTATCCACAGCAGGAAATGGCCATTTTACTGACAGGTAACAGATTAACATCTCTGCCTAAAGAGAGAAAGAGAAAGAGAGGGAGGGAAAGAAATAGAGAAAGAGCGAGAGAGAGATGAAGGGAAGGAGGGATGATGGCAAAAGCAACAGTATTGCTAGAGTAGCTATTTAAGCAAACACTACACAACAACCTTGTTGAAGTGTAGCACCCCAAGGGCTCGCTGACAAAAGGGTGAGACTGTGGTGAGGAGGGGGAGCCAGTGTGGCGTGCTGCTATATCTGCCGCATGGGGGGCAAGGTGCACAGAAACCAGACACTCGGCGGAGGGCGGCCGTCTGGGGGAATAACCAATAGATGACTTCTTGTTACACTAATTCCTTACACAGTAAAACAAGCTCTCTTGGAAATGAGCCATTCCAATATGTCTATATTAAGTCTGGGGCTGTTAAAAAGCAGGGCAGGCCCCTTCCCCGGTGCTCTGCCCAGATCCTGCGGGCTGCTGAGCACTCTGCTGCAAACAGCCATATATATCACACAGCAGTTACCATTCTAGACAAGAGTCCTAAGTAAAGTACTAACTTCTATTGATCAGCGCCTCACTTTATATCTGGCTAAATTCACTTAATTTATTAGATCATTTTTATCACTGAGGGAGTTATAAAATGTGTCTGTTTAGAGAGAAACATCAAGGAGGCAACAAAATAGCCCAGCCCACTGAAGAATGTTGCTGATGTGGAGCAAATTAGGAAATTGATGAAGTCCAAAGGAGAGGGATGGGGGAGTTGGGGAGGGACTATTCTCTGGAGAACAGCGTCGAAATGTGATCACTGTAGATTCAACAGAAATGTGTACTTAAGGCACATTCTTGGAGAGCCTCAAAGACCTAAAATGTAATTTAAGATTGTAAATATTTCAGGCAATTAGGTTTGTATTGAATATAAAATATCAAAGATGGGGCCTAAGGCAGCACTCTTCATGAGCTTTTCATTTCCACACATACACAAACCACACAGTGCAGCATGATAGGGGCTACAGAGGCCCTCCTTTCTCTTTCTCTCTCTCTCTCTCTTCTTTTTCCATCCTCCTGTCTGTCATACCCTTCCATTATTGTTTGCTGGGAATACTCTTTAAAAGTTGGCATGTTTTCAGGCCGGGAGATCCTCTGAACATATGATCTGCACAGAAGCTTGTGCTCGGTGAAACCCATATTCTGGCAGGGTCTAGTCATAAAATTAAAAAGGTTTGCAGTAAACTGGCAAAATCCCTGGGGACTCCCTCAAACGGCATGGGTAATGAGGAGAGGAGAGAATAGACATAAACAAACCCATGAGTATGTCTGGGCCCAGCATCCTCATACACATCCCTTCTACAACACAGGAAGGAATGGGGCACAGGCTGAAAAGACACACACAGGGTGGATAAAGGAGTCCAGAGAGCTGTTTGACATGGGCACCCTTGCCACCCTGCAGATCATCACTGCCATATTCCATATTCCGACTGGTATCCTGGCATTAGTATGCCTGACCCTGGGGGGTTTCTGAGGATGACTTTATTTATGTCTTGTTCATTCATGGCCCTACATGACAAGACAAGACAAGACTACATCACAAGACAACATGGTCTTTTTCTTAGGAAGACTTCTGAAAATTATGTTATATAAAAGTAAAAAAGGCAAAATTATTTATAACTCCTATGCTGGTATTCAATGTGTAGAATCCAAGATTTTTTATCTTCATAATATTTCTATATATAATCCCTAACTTACAAAAATACATTTTTATCTGTTGAAAATGGGGGGGAAACAACTTCCTTGTTTTGAAGTCTAAATTTGCGAGTACACACAACAATTGCCCCGTCTAAACATTGTATAGACTGTCTAGGCTGGATCCTAATGAGAAAATGTTATGCATCTAATGCTGGAGCTAAGCAGCGGAGTCAGACCACCCATAATCTAATAATGCCATTGTCCAGAGTGTGGCTCAAGGAGCGCTTCCCCCTCTTCCTGCCCTCCGCGGAGAGACTGGGCCACTGTCCTCACTATTGCCTCCCAGCTGCTGGGACTTGGAGAACAACAGAGGCTAGTCTGTTGTCCAGCAGAAAGCGGGATTGTTACGGAGTTGGGCATGGGGGGGAAGAGGGCTTTATTGCAGGCACATGAGTGTGTTGAGACTTTAAAACATGCTCAAATGTCATGTGCACACCCAATGACGGGCAAGAATAATTATGAAAAAAGAGAGGAAGAGAGAGGGAGAGAAAGAGAGAGAGAGATGGAGAGAGGGAGAGGGAGAAGTGAGAGAGAGAAAAAACAATTCTGAAAAACGGGTGCAGGACAAAACGGTCCATTCATTGTATTCCGTGGGGGAATGCTTGGACTCTCCTCCGCCCCGAAAACAAAAAGGGCCTTTTTTTCGGCCGGGCTTGCATGGGCTGAATGCTTTGCTTTGCCACCCTGGCCCTAAGAAAACACGGGCCCCTTCTCTAACTGCCGGCTGGCCGCACACAGTAGTCCCCATTAACGGTTCTCCCTTCTCCCCTGCGTGTGTGTGTGCCCACTGCTAGGGCTGAGGGCCGCGGTGAAAAAAGCCAACGCAAAGACAAAACAGTTTGCTCAACATTAGCAGGGAAAACACTGGGCCGAGGCAGGAGGGAGAGGAAACTAAGTCAACATCACACTGGAGGATGTGTTCTCCGCCAACTGATATTTTTCCCTCTAGAGCCACCGTACAATGAGAGCTAAGTATAGGGCCGCCTGCCTTGATCAGGGAGGGAATTGTGAGGCCTGATTGTGCAGGGGATCTGGAGTCTAAACAGGTGCCCCCTGATGAGATTTAAAGCATATTTAAAGAAGCTCACGCTCATTTTTCTTTTGCTCCAGTCACTGATGTGCCACTGATGTCTTTTCTATATGTTTTTGCTTTGCAGCGACAGCATAAGGGACCAATCCACCGATTGCTCTTATGTTGTACGCTGTGAGCTGATTTAGAAAAAAAACAAAAAAAAAACATGCTCAATCATAATCGGCCGGTGCAATTTCCTTGATGCACAATTAGATGCGCAGAAAGTGCGGCTCACCTCATCTTGTGCATCATTAATTAGCGTTATCACCAGACCCGAACTGTGATGCAGCCTGCAGGCTCGTGGCATACATTACCAACTCCCAAAGCTTGTTTTCAATCCCCTCAGGTAGAGCGAGCGACTCAGGTGTGACCTAACACATTCATTCAACTGTTCATGTGACAGTCTCTTCTCAAATTGGAGCCTCTTCATTAGCGCAGCTTAACAGCAGAGGTGTTGGAACACAATGCAGAGCCACTGCCCTGGAGCTAATTACAATAACGAAAGAGAGAGAGAGAGAGAGAGAGAGAGAGAGAGAGACAAAATGAGTGAGAGAGAGAGACTGAGAGAGAGCAGTAGGACATTGTGTGTAATTAACATTAATAATTGACCTGTGTTTGTCTATCAACCAGCACAGACACGTGTGTCATCCACATATGTTCAGCACAAGAGTGCCTTTGTGCCGGAGCTTTGCCCGATCTGTGGAACTCTACTGTATGAATGTACTTCAGCATGCAGAGACTCTCTCTCTCTCTCTCTCTCTCTCTCTCTTTCTCTCTCTTGGCCTGAGCATATGCACTTCAGCGTCTGCCAGAGCGAGTGGCTAAAGTGGCGGCCATCCACTCTGGCCTCGCTGATCTCTGTGATAAACACATCACCCATTCAGAGAGAGAGAGAGAGAGAGGAGAGTGGAAAGTGAGAGAGAGCTAAAAGAGAGCCCTCTCCTCGGCCCGAGAGCGGACACTGAGCTACGGCAAGCTGAAAGGCACACAGCCGCTGCGTGATGCTATGCGCGGCAATCACCAGGCCGAGCGGTCGCGATTAGCAGACGCCCCTCCGGGCATGAGCTGATGGGCATACCCACTCAGCCCCGGCTCCCTCCACTGTTTATATTCATGATGTATAAATTTGTTTAAACAGGCCGGCGACATTACCGCTCCCCCGTTCATCCACTTAGCTTAATTTCAAAACCATCACGACCGTTGCTGAGGTTGTATCTATCAAGCCCTTTTTTGTGCATCATTAAGTTTTAACATGAGCAGCGCCCCCCCGAAAGCTTTATTGTTCAAATTGCACATGACTTTATTTAACGTCAGCATTTCTTCTGCTTCCTGACAAGAAGTCACATTTCATAACTAATTAAATTGATCCCTCCCCCACCCCCAACCCCACACTCCCAACAGAGGCCACTAAATGGAATTATTTGTATCCAAGTGTCAATATATTAAATCAAAGGGGGCTAATGAGTCAGGTCACTGCTTTCTTTTATCTTCAGCCTCGCATGTAGGGATGCTCATCAGCTAACAGTCTCTTTAAATGGAGCTGGGTGGGAGAGAGAGAAAGAGAAGAGAGAGAGAGAGAGAGAGAGAGAGAGAGAGAGAGAGAGAGAGAGAGAGAGAGAGAGAGAGAGAGAGAAAGAGAGACAGAGAGCAGGGCTGAGGCGCTCTGGGTTCAGGCCAAGCCGATTTGATGAGACGGTTATGGCCCTGGAGGAGTAATGCAGCCACTGGTGGAGCAGCACCAACACCAACACCAGCAGCAGCAGCCACCGCCGCCATACGCACGGAGGCAACAACATTCTCCCTTTATCATTTCCTGTTCTGAGGTTCTGTTGTGTTGTGAGGAGAGGATGGCATGGCGCTAATTGGGCCGCGTTGTGCATTCTTCTTAACAAAGCCAACATTTCTTTTTGTCTGCGCATAAATAAGACTCCCTCACATAAAAGTTCATTTGTGTTCGGGGGAAACAACAAAGAGAGCCTCTAACGAGAGACAAATTAGCAGGGCCAGCTTTGTTCAGCTACGCCTTCATCTGTTTAGTTTCAACTGAATAAAAGATTATTCACACATTTACTGGATTTTTTTCTCCCATATTGCCCTTTTTCATTCCCCTAAACTGTGGATTAAATAACCTTTTAATCATTTGTTCATTACATAAAACACTGAGCCAAACGGACCAAGTCTACAGAGAAAACGGCAATCATTAGTCTCTGCTTGGGCTTCGCAAAGTGGGGATTTGCAAAACAAAGAACATACACAAGAGTACAAATGGCCTCTATCAGTATGGACTTCATAAGAAGCAACCATCAGCACATGAAAGAAGAGACATTATAACACTGCTCTATGGATAAATATGGGAAGCACAAAAGTCTGAATCCTTAAATCTGAATACTGAATCAGTATGTCTTTGTAGCTTAATAACAAAAGAACCGTTTAACTATATATTCCCAATACTGAGAGATGTAATAAAACTCTAAAATGACATCAGTCCTTTAAAGTGGTCATGCAGCCATTATGACTAGCTGCAAGACAGCTAGATCAAAAAACAAGACAAAATTTAATTTTACACTGTAATTCAAAACAAAACAAATTTGAGATAATCTGATGTCTCCAAAACTGAAATGCAAACTGAATGTCATGTCATTAAAAGGGGAAAACAAGTCTACACTGGATATGTGTGCCTCTATCAGTGTCCTGTGCGTATGTATACACAGAGTGTACATTTGAGACCTGACTGCTGTGACTGATTAACCCTTAAGAATAGCTCCACTCTAAGGGTATTCCTTCTTCACTTCAGAAAAAGAGGGAGAAGAGAAAGAAAGAATGAGAGAGAGAGGAGAGAGAGAAAGAAAGAGAGAGAGAATGCTGCCTAGTCTGTGTGCTCTGGGGAAACGGCACACATATGAGAGATATCAGGGCCCCACAGAACACAGACATGCCACAGACATATGCCTGTCAGTCCACAGGAACAAAGCCCACCCCAGGGGCCCTCCGCTATGCACCTCCGGCTGCCCTGGCTCCTGTTAACAATGCCCAGCCATGGCAGATAACTAGACATCAACACACACACACACACACACACGCACACACACACACACACACACAGACACACACACACACACACAAACACACACACAAACACACACACAATGTATATATATATATACACATGTCATTCTGTTAGTGTGTCATTGTGGTGCATCATATGTGTGTGTGTGCATGAGTGTGTAGGGTCGGAATTGAGGTGGTTAGCCTCTCTGCCGTGTAATTAAATTGTATTTTTAATCTGTGAGGCCCTGTAGAACTATTATCATTTAACCCGTAGAAATCCCCCCGCTGTTCCCCACACCATTTAAAACCACATGTGAAGAAACCTTTGGCTCTTTGAAGTGCACACTGACAGCATTTGCTGTTTTCTACAACCGGTCAGGAATGTGGTGGCCATACTGTGTATGTGGAGACTCTTCTCCGGAGGTTCCAATCAAAATAAATAGAAAAATGATCATTAATAAATAAAACACTTCAAATCACTCATAGCTGTAATGAGTGGCAGTAATCATAGCAGTGATGAAGACAAATATACTTATAAAATCAACATTAAAAAACGAAATTCCTGCATTATAACTAAGTAAATCAAGACGAACAGAATAAAAGTTAGATGAATAAGTGTACATCATCAACACTTGCTGGGCACAATAATAAACTCTGTAAGAGTGTTGCTTTCAAAGAGACTGGAAAAGATAGACACAGGGGTACAGCTATGGGGAGGGAAATGGATCTGGCTAAGGGGAGAGGGAGAGAGAGAGAGAGAGAGAGGAGGGAGGGAGTGAGTGAGAGAGAGAGAGGGAGAGGGATGTGTTTGTGTGTGTGTCTGTGAATGTGAATATGTGTGTGTGTGTGTCTGTGTGTGTGTGTGTGTGAGCCAAGGGTGGGGGCAGGGAACAGCCTGGGTCATCCAACCAGTGGTGGTGGGGAAACGAGAAGGAGAGGAGCGGAGACGAGAGGAGAGGAGAGGAGAGGAGAGGAGAGGAGAGGAGAGGAGAAGGGGATAAGGGAAGGGGAGGGGGCCACCGGAAGACAGCCACGTGGAGGTCTCTCACAGGGGCAGGGAGAGGAAAGGCAGTTCGGGGTTAGATAAGTGGAACCAGACCTTTACAATGACAGACTGTTTAAAGCTGCATAATTAAAACACACAGGCTCCAAAACACAAGGCAACAATGACCCCAGTGAGGAAAAAAAAACTGTCTACTAATGAACAATGCCCCCTTTCTGAGAGATCTTTTTCTTCTTCTTTTTAAAAATGACTGTGATCTTATAGTTATGTTTGATGTAGGAAATTATATGCTGGGGCTAATAATAGACATATGAAGCCTCGGAGTGTCATAAAGACATTATTTTATCAAATGGTTTATAGGTTCTGTTTCATCTCAAGACTTCCAATCTTTAAAGACAAAGTTCACACTGACCTTTGAGAGAATAATTCTCTCTCTCTCGCTCTCTCTCTCTTTGGTGTGTGTGTGCGTGTGTGTGTGTGTGTGTGAGTGTGTCTGTGTGTGTGCACGTGTTTGTGTGTGTATGTCGTTCCAGAGATTTTTTTCTCCTGTTGGTCTGATGTATGTCATCTCGACACATAACTCATGCGCCAACCTCCTTTTGCAGCACAACCTGGCACTGAGCCAAAGGTGTGTGTGTGTGTGTGTGTGTGTGTGTGTGTGTGTGTGTGTGTGTGTGTGTGTGTGTGTGTGTGTGTGCATGCTCACGTCGGGTTCGGATACCTTGTGAAAAGCACAGGCACTTACACCTGTCCAGACACACAGCTCAGACCCAGGGTGGCCACTTGTGTCCGACACAGACCTGTCTGGCATCAGTATCAGAACTGCTGGCTACTGGGCAGTGCAGCCCAGTGCACAACTACCCTCCTCCTCAATCAATCAGCTCACTCCGCTGTCCAGTGGAGTCTACTGAAGATACAGCAGCTCAAAGCAGCAGTGGTGGTGATGGTGTTTAGTCCAAATACGGGCATGGGCATTTTAACTGATTTTTCCTTATCTCAGAAAATTCATGGATATGCCTCTTTGGTTCAAGTATTGCCTTGGAGAAACAAATGAAAAAAAAATTAAATGCAATCTATCAGGATTATGCAACTGCTTGGAAAAAAGGAATGTGTTGTGCCAAAGACGTCTCAGTAGCGTTTTATGAACTCATTTCATAGACTGCTGCTCATGTTGCTAGCATATGCCATGCAGCCATCTCCCCCTCTATAATTAGAAAAGCTCTATGTGAGGGTCGGTTACCACTACCGACGCTAAAATAAGCCCGATTTTCCTTTTTCTTTTTTTGCTATCGAGAGAAATATATGTTTTAAAACATGGGAGGAACTGTCAAGGAGAAGCGGGCCCTTTGGTAAGATGCCCAATCGAGTGCCGAGCCGTTCCGCTTGATTGATGCGGGGGCTAAACAAGACAGGAACAACAGAGCTCTGCTTAGCGTCTATTTTTGCCTTTCTGTTAAAGTCAGTGGCTTTACATGGTCTTATTTGCTCGGCTTTACTGCGCTTATATAAGGAGCCCATTTTCTGAGACAGATCAGATTTAGCCCAACATTTGCTTTTAATTGTCACAAGCCTCTTGTTCAATCCCTAATGGTGCTTTAAGTTTATACTTGAATCACATAACAGTAATCCTCTCCAAGGGCAGAATTAGTTGCAGTATGAAATTTAACAAGAGGCAACAGCTAAAGGAATTACAAAAAAAGGAAAAAAAAAGAGGGATGGAGGAGGAGGAGGAGGAGGAGGAGGGGAAAAAACCTTGGGCTTTAACTTCTGATAAGCTCCTAACGCTGTAATCAAAACATCTGCAAGTGACATTGTAATCCCGAAGGACAAAGACTCAATCTTTCTCTCGCCTCTTTGTGTAAATGTGAAAGGATGAAAAGGAGAGAGGCCATTCAAAAGAGGCTCGATTTGATGGAGCGTTGTTCCCTGACCTCTCTCTGTGTCTCTCTTTCCCTCCTCTCGTGTGCTCTCTCTCGCTGTTTTCTCTCTGTTGCTAAGTCTCTCTCTCTTTCTCTCTCTCACTCTTTCTGTTTCTCACTCTCCTTCACTCCGTCTGCTTCAATCCCTCCCTCTGGGTCCCTTTCAAAGAAAGCCAGAGTGCTGTGTATGCCAGCAGGGGTGTTGGGTTTCAACCCTGTCGGCCCGCTTTACAGCATGCATGGATGTGATCAGTTACATCATCAATAATGGCGAGGGGGGGAGGGAGTGTGTGTGTGTGTGTGTGTGGGAGGGGGGGGGGGGGGGGCACTTCCCCTAAGCCAAAACAGTAGCTCTTTGATGGTGTTCTCTTTTTAACAAGCGGCACACTCTTCACACTAACAGTAGGGTAACCTGATCCGGCCGTGGTTTTACCAATCTGCTTAAAGATGCCGACATAAAAACTGCAACGCATGTTTGGAGCACAAATGAAGTCAAAGCTGTCGTGTTTTAAGAGCATGGAGGGCATCTTTTTTTTTCTTTTTTTAAAGGCTGCTCTGCACTAATGAAAGCTGGGTGGCACTGCAGTGTTGCCACCTTAGTGTGGTGTCCGTGCATGCATTCCTTGGGCCTGAGCACTGGGCCTGGAAGCCAACGGAGGAAAAGTGGGTCACGAGACGAAGATGTGTAATGAAAGCAGAGGGAAAAAAGAAGCCTGCTAGGATAAACATGCGATAATCTGAGTGAGGAAAGTGATTTTTCTCTTTTCTTTCCTTTTAATACATCCAAATCTTGCTGTAGTTGTAGTCGCTGTGGCTCTTTTCTGAACTGTACTTGCTTATGTCCTTGTTAAACAATTTGGTGAACATGCTCTGCTTTGTTTTGCTGTGTACATGAAGCTCAAATCCATCAGACTTTATGATTACAGAAGAAGACAGCCGTAGTCATCTTGTTGTGTTTCTAACTCCATGTTCAACGTGATACCACTGACCTAAGATAGAACAGGGTGAACCCAGCAACCCAAATAGAGTCTGTCTCTTCACTCTCACTGCATACGACCTCTCCTCTCCTACCCACACACATCCAAGCCTCACAAGCCTGTTTCTATGCCAACAATTTCCAATAGCAGGCTCTTGCTTAGCCACACTAGTCCAAAGACCTGTCCATTCTGTATGCCTCCTCATACCCCTGCAGCATGTACTGCACAGAGGGTCACCTCTCTCAGTCGGCAAAGTGCTACACAGAGAGTCCTTTCTCCAGGGAAGTACACTTGACAAGGGCTCTAAAGCTGGCCGCTAAAGTGTGCTGTTTTGCCCAAATCGCTGTAAATCAGCATAGCTTTGCTTTGCGCAGACACAGAGAGTGGCTGAAGGGAAGAGGGTCAGAGGAGGCCTGGGTGGAGGAGACTGATGCTGTGTGTGTGTGTGTGTGTGTTTGTGCCTGTGGAATGGAGAGCCCCTTGGTTGAGGAGTTGGTAGAGAAAAATAAAAATAAAAACTTGTCAGAACTGATGGCTTGTTTGTTTGTTAACTGGGGGGGGGGGGGGGGGGTCAGACAATCAAAGTTGTTGAAAGTGTAGCGAGTAGCTGGGTGGGCTAGTGCTAGTGCTGCCCACTCATACTGATCTGACCTGCCTGCTGACGTGCCTGTGTGCTGGAGAGGCAGAGGAGGCAAGGTGGAGGAGAGCAGTACCTGTCTCCGCTGGGCGTGAGAGCAAAGGGAAAAAAAGCAGAAAGAGGGAGGGATACAGAGAGAAGGAGAGGGAGGGCGAGAAAACAGAGAGGAGGAGAGACACGGAGGGAGAGAGAGAGAAAAGAGGGCTTCTGTTGGCACGAGGCACGGCCCACGCCCTTGGCTTTCAAGCGTGGGCGATGTGTGTAGTGACCTTGACCACTGCCCACTGCCTAGCACTGTGGCAGCTTGTATACATCCACCACTCCACCTGGGTGGTCCACTAGCCTTCCTAGCTGGAACATCAAACACACACACACACACACACACACACACACACATCCATACACACATCCACCAACAAACCCCCACACTGGTACTCATTCTTCTTCTCCTTAGCCTCCATCTCCTCCTGTTTTCCTTTTTTCTGTGCAAATATGTCATGTTTATTTATGGCGCCCTTGTTAAATTTCTCTTCATTTGGGCCTCGTGTGAATCCCACTGTTCCCTCCCTCTCCATTTCAATTTCAGCTCCCATAATTACTTATGTGAAAGAAAAACAGAGAGCACAATCTACTTCAGAGAGGCGCGGCCATTGAAAATGACAGCACAGTACACATGTACAGTAGACTACTACACCGGGATAATCGCCTTAAAGCTCTTCGGTAAATATTAAACAGACCTATTCTTAAGTGCACCTTTAATGTCCACCTTTTGCAAAATCCCTCAAATTTTCTCAAGATGGATGGATAAATATTTGTGGAGGGGCATGATTTGCGTAGTGATTCATCAACATGCAAACTTTTCAAACAGTCGGTCAGCGGCGAGTGGACGGATGATGGAGGGGACCTCTTTTATCCCGCCTGGTAAACAATGCGGCTGCACCAGTAGCGGCCTCACTGTCAACAGTCCTGGCCTGGCGTGTCACTCCGTCACTCAGCTGGGACAAGGTCATTTCAGAGTCTTCCTCCTTCATCCTGCCTTCAGAGGCGGTCGTGGCCTGCACCCTCAGGCACTTCTCCACCAACATGAAAACATGCTCCGCTAGCTGCTGCTGCTTTCTTTTTCCCCACCAACTCCCTCTGCACTATTTTAATTAGGAAGTGCTAATTATTCCACTTCATTCATACCTCTCCCAATTATAATCAGCCAATTATCATGCTCCTGAATGGTGACTGTAATATTTATAATGAGAGATGTGTGTGTGTGTGTGTGGGGGGGGGGGGGGGGGGAAGTGCAACAAAAAGAGGCCAACAGAGGAAAAAAGCAAATGACACAGAAACAGAGCAGGAAAGTTGGGAGCTTGTTTTTTTTTTCTCTGCAGACTCTAAAGTTCAAGTGTCCCAGATGGGTATCTGAGTGTTTTTCTTTGCTACTACTGTGAAATATTTGATATGTGGGGTTTACATGCAACCCCTGAAAGAAGGTCTACTGTTCATGATTGCACTAGAATATAGTCATGGTAGTTGTATGCGTTGTGTGTGTGTGTGTGTGTGTGTGTGTGTGTGTGTGTGTGTGTGTGTGTGTATGGGGTGGGACACATGAGCACATTGCTGACCTGAATCTGCTGCTGGAGAAGATTGATTTTGTGCTGCTGCTGCAGAAGTTGCTGCTGTTGTCTTGCAATCTGCGAACAGAAGAGAAAAGCAGATCACATCAAATCACGTCCCATCCCCATCACTGGGCAGACACAGACAGACCAAGGGAGAGGAGAGATCCACCAAACAAAACCAACCATGCACATTTCCTTTCCTCTGCAACGCTCACATTCAGTTGATGTTTTTCGGGAGGGGAGGAGAAGGGGGACCCTTGGCCGACCAAACCTGTTTTCTTCACAAGAATCCACAATGCTATCCGGGCCGGTCATGTTACAAAGGGCACACCGACGTGTGTAAACAGGCTTTGTGCAGTTTTAAAGCACAAACTCCCTGACCTCTGGGGCCCTGCAGGCTGAACAAAGCATACGTGCTGTAATCGGCTGGTTAACACATCAATGGTGAGAGGCAGCCTGCACGATGTTCACAGTCGTGTGGGTTGGAAAAATGGTTATCACCCAGATCCACAGAGAGGAAGAGAGAGGGAGGGAGGGAGGATGGGAGAAAGAAAGAGGGAGGAAGAGAAGGAGAGAAGGAGAGAGAGAGCGTGCAAAGTAAAGAATCTGTGAAGGAGAATGTGTGAGAATGTAAGGGAGTACATGAAGAGAACCGTCTGCTGCTCTGAACCTCCTGACTATGATCAATGCATTATTAGAGCACGCATAGCAGAACAACAGGAAGTCCAGGAATCTAGGCTTGACTATGTGTGTGTGTGTGTGTGTGTGTGTGTGTGTGTGTGTGTGTGTGTCTGTGTGTGTGTGCGTGTGTGTGTGTGTGTGCATGTCGGTGCATGTGGATGTGTGTGTGCCTCTGTGTGGAGGTGTGAGAGGGGACAGGAAAAGAGGGCTTGGCACCGTGTTTATGGATGAGCGCCATGGTGGAGACTGCCGAGGGTGGGTGTGGCATGTCAGGCTTTGGGACCCCCCTCACACACACACACACACACACACACACACACACACACACACACACACACACACACACTCACACACACACACACACACACACACACACACACACACCTCCGGCTCCGGTACCCCCACCCTCCAGTGAGTGCACCCCTCGCCGGCTCCTCCAGTCTCTGCCTCTCGCCTCACTAAGCATGACAACCTAGTTTTAAGTGTCATTTAATTTTCATTTTCAAATATAATTACAAAGTGTTCACTGTTAGATAGCGCTCGTCTGCAAATGTGTCAGGATTAATTTGTGCTGGCTTCTTCACGAGTGTCAACAGTTAATTACGGTGTCGTGTCTGAATGACTAAATGACATTCGAACTTCAGGCAGGCTTTGCTTCACACACCTCTCTCCTGCCTGCCATTTTATTTTGCCATTAAAGGGGTGAGCCTACCTACTATAGTATTTCATTCTCTCACTATTGCTGTCTTTTTACACACACACACTCACACACACACACATACCCACACACACATACATACAGACAACCATAAAATCAAACTAAATATTAAATATGCACAATCACTATTAAAAACCTAAGAAAAACAATTCTACAGGATGGATTTTGTCTTCCTGATGGTCCGTGTCAGGTAAATATCAGGGGTTTGCCACTGCGATACCGATCAGCCTGGATTATTTATCGAATGCAATTAGACAAGGCTGGTAATAGAAACATTACCGATGTGGACATATCTCTCTGTTATTCATTTTCAGACATTAAAGCAGTTCATGGACTGTGCTAATTTGCTGATTTGTACAATATGGCTCATTTACCTGATTTGTGCTAGTGCTTTAACTGCTGGGATTGATCTAACAAGAATCTAATAGAGGGGCCATCCACATTTATTTTATACTGCATCTATATCACAGACACCGTAAAAACACTAAAAGGACACGAGTTGTTGAAACAACCAACCATTTCCTACTTTATGGTAGCATGAAAAGAAATAGCTTTGACATTATAAAAATATCTGTCTTTTTTTCGCTGGGTTCCCAAATGGATGCCGATTTCTCCAGTCACTTATCGCAACCCGACTGTGTGTTTGAGAGGCCTGAGGTAAGACCTCATGGTGCAAGAGAAATGATATGTCTCCAGGGGGGGAAGTGTGACACAGAGGTGGAACAGGTGAGAACCAAATAGACAGACACACCGAGAGCAGATACAGAGATACAGACAGCAGAAGTCACCTCACATAACGTATGCCAAATGGCCCCTTTCCCCACACATATTTTCCCACTATCTAAATACACAGTGAAATGCACACCTTCACACACACACACACACACACATTGACACACACCTGTTCCTGCTGCTGGCGGGCCAGTTCCATTTGCTGGCGCTGCTTCTCCATCTGTGAGGCGGCCAGTTTCTTCTGCTCGTCATGGGCAGCCAGGAGCTGCTCGCGCAGGCTGATCAGCTGGGTGATCATGGTGGAGAGCTGACGCTCCTTCTCCGCAAGGCTCTCAGGGGTACCTGCTGCAGAGCACACACACACACACACACACACACACACACACACACACACACACACACACACACACACACACACACACACACAGGGGAGAGGGAGATCAGTCACACACCTGCTCGCATGAACACACATGCCTCCCCCTTAGCCACCTCAAGCACAGCACATGTGCTCCTCAGTGAGTTTATTTACTAACACAGGCCTGGAATTCTGTTATGTAACCTCAGAACGGCTACAATGAAAATCAAATAAACAAAAAAATTAAAAAATTGAAATGTTTCTTATAAAATAGAACACCTGATTTCACATGATGCATTGTTATACACAGACACATTACGATACACAGGCAAATCACATTCTGTCAATCATTCCTGAACATGCCATTCAAGTCAAATCACCTCTTTAAAATCATTTCTGGAGTGATTAAAGAGTGCAGCTGCTGTGGGTGTGCGTAATCTCTCTGGAACACGCTCTGTGAGACTACGCCACACAAAGGCCCATGGAGATCAGGTGTCGCCTTGTTTATATTGACAGGCTCCCTGAGAGATGCTTTTAACACTGAACAGCTCATCCCCTCACGGCCTGTGCCAGGCCAAAGGAACAACCTGAGAGTGTTTGTGTTGACTGAGACGCATTCTGAAACCTAAGTACGCCAACGGCGTCGCCTTAAGGACTGCTTTTGGGTCACACGGCTGACTTACACTGACTATGGAATGACTTCATTAAAAGTGAGAAGGTCGCAGCACCACTGCGTGTGTGTGTGTGTGTGTGTGTGTGTGTGTGTGTGTGTGTGTCTGTGTGTGTGTGTGTCTTAAGCTCACAGCTTTTCTCAGAGGGTGAGAAAGGAATGGAATTGTTCCAGCTGAAGAGAGGAGCTGTCAGAAGATGAGAGGAGGTAGATTAGTGACAGACAATAAGGGGCAATGGTGGCAACCGTGAGTATGTGTGTGTGCGTGTACATGTGTGTGTGCGTGTGTGTGAGAAGAGAGAGAAGGGTGTGTGTGTGTGTGTGTGTGTGTGTGAGAAGAGAGAGAAGGGTGTGTGTGTGTGTGTGTGTGTGGGGGGGGGGGGGGGGGGGGTTGGGGTGTGTGCGCATTGCAACAGTCACATCTTCACCTTCTGTTTCTGACGCTCTTCCTCTGTCACACAAGCTAATGTGGCAGAGTGAGACTGCTGCCTCTAATGAATGCTCTCAATTCTGATTAACAGAGCAGCTCACAAAACACCTCCTCTCTCTCACTCACACATGCACACTCTTACACACACACACACACATACACACACACACACACACACACACACACACACACAATTTTTTCCCCCTTTTATCTGACTCTCTATTCAAAGCTCATTGTCCCTGAACAAATGTGAATTAAAGATGATATCATCAGTGAACACAAGAAAAAATACAGCAGGGAATACATCCTGCCTCAGCTCTTTAGGATCACCTTCTTATTCTCTCTCTCTCTCTCTCTCTCTCTCTCTCTCTCTCTCTCTCTCTCTCTCTCTCTCTCTCTCACAGACTGAGAGTTGCATTGAGGGAAAGAGGCAGCGGAGATGGCCTGCTTGTACTGTACATTGCTTCACCTAATCAATGCTAAGTGATCCTCCCATTGACTTCTACCGCTGCCATAATTGCCAGTAGTGAGAGGCTCCCAGTTACACAGTGAGTGACCGGCCAGCTCCGCTGTGACGCACTGCTGGCTTTCACGCACACACACTAGGAGGAGGCTGGGGGGGCAGAGGAAGGAGAGGATAAGAGAGAGAGAGAGAGAGAGAGAGAGAGAGAGGGTAAGATATAGGGAGGGAGAGGGAGAGAGAGTGTGAGCAGGAGAGAAAATCAGAGAGAGTGAGGCAGAAAAAAAGAATGTGAGAGAGACAGTGGGAGGGAATAAAATATCCAACAGCCATCGGGACAGAGAGAAAAAGAGAACGAGAGAGAGAGAAAGAGAGAGAAGGAAGGAAGGAGAGGAAGAGAGCTGTACAGTGTGCCTGGACACATGCCAGGCCCTGTTAAATTCTTTCCTGGGTGTCTTCCTGTATCCTCTGGCCACATCTGTCTTGAGTTTTGCACAGGGCTCCCAGGGGCCTGCTCCAGTTCAACTATTTTAATTTGACTAAACACCTGATTTATTTTATCTCTCCGATGAGGAAGGCCGTTTGTCTTAATAGGGCCTGTCAACCTTCAGCCCCATTCAGAGCAATTTACTGGCAGCCCTGAGCCGCAGCCATGGAAGAGAGCCGCAATTCTCCATTTATCCTCCGCAGAAAGGCACCTAAAAGCAGCTATTCACTGCTGCCGCATGTGGCTTTTCTGAGGGCTGAATTGACTTCTTATTCACCCGACTACACTTGTTGTGAATGGCTTATCTGTAAAATTGATACATTCGCTACCGATTTTATTAACCTTTGGCTCTGTCTATGAAGGCCCGCATTTTGGTGTCCCTTCAGGGACATTTGCCCCCCCCCCACAACCTTCAAGGGCCACTGGGGGAAAGAGAGGGGGTGGGAGGAGGCTTAAGGTGGGGCTTTTGATGGGTGAGGTGACTGGGGGTCATGTTCAGATGCCCTGATGTTCCGCTCCCAGCCCTGGCCCCTGCTCCAGCACATGATGACCTGTGTCAGGGAGCATGATCCACAGAGAGCCTTGCACCTCCACCCACCCCACACCCCACCCCACCCTCTGTCCAGGTCCTACGCAAAAGAAAGAACCCATCCCGGAGCATCTGGACTCAATACTGTCCTCTTCAACAGGACATCATTCACTGCAGCCGTGGAAGAGTTAAATCTGCATTACTGCATTGACTGACCACTTACGGACTACAGCAACAAGGCAGATGATAATGACCACATACAAAAAGGCTACCTAACTTCTAACAATATGTGGTTTTATATGTTGTTTTATATGGTGAATCAATAGAAAGTATGTTTACCTTAACATCTTTTGACATGTTTGTGCTTGTTGCAAAATACCATAAATTGTATGCACACATTTCTAGAGCTGCTGATACTGTATGTCTTGTGTATGCAAGTGTGTGAAAAGGAGTGGTCTCTTCTGCACATGCATGAGTGTGTGTGTGTGTGTGTGTGTGTGTGTGAGCAAGGGAGCGGTTGTGCGTGTCTTACAGGAGCAGTGTGTGCTGCTCAGGGGCCAAAGCGCGATCCTGTAGGCTCCAACCCAGAGGCCCTGCATGGGGAGTGCTAGTCTGCACAAACACTAACTGAATACTAACAGAGGGGCCATTGTTTTCCTGTTGGGTTGCATTGTGGGGCGCTCTCGCTGCCCCATGCACTAAGAAAATGGCAAGTCCACTCACCCCGCCCACCCAACCTCCCCCTTTCTCTCTCTCTCTCTCTCTCTCCTCTCTCTCTCTCTCTCTCTCTCTCTCTCTCTCTCTCTCTCTCTCTTGCTCTCTCTTTTTCTTATGCTTCAATTTTCTATATCTCTCTCCCTCCTTCTCTCTCTCTTCCCCCTCTTGTCTGTTTCCCTTTTCTTTTTTAGCCTCTCTTGTTTTGTGTCCTCAGCCTCCCACAGTGGTTCACAGTAGCTATTTCCCATGTTATTTTTTGTGCCGAGACAAATTAAATTAAATGCACTCATTTCAGACTTAGTGAATTTAGAATATGAAATGCAGTCATAGATGGGCATAGAATATCTCAAGTACATTAACTGCCTGCAGTTAAGAAATTAAGAAAATATAATTATCAGGAAGAAATTATAAGAATAAGAAATTATAAGAAATTAAAATATCAGGGTCTGATATCTGTTAAGTAGCATAACAGTATCACACATACACTATACAATACAAGATAAGATCATTAGAGAGAATACCAGTTGAACTGGAGCCAAGTTAAAACACTTTAATAATTCACAAGGAGGGCAACATATGCTTTTCTTCTTTGCCCTGAATTATAGATCAGCTTTAAAATGCAGATAAAAGTTTTATTGGCTGGTGGAGCTCAGCGCGGAGAGATGCGGCTCGAGTCGGACCAGCATCTTGACAAAGAGGCCCTTTCTTACATATTGCATGGCCCCAAACAGCGTGGGCCAGCGCTATCCTGTAAAGGTGTCTCCTCAGATCGACACTCTGGGCGGAAGACAGTCGAGAAGCACAGAAACGTGCGCTCCTCCACTAACACTTCACACACCACACACACACCACACACTGATACACTGTTACATGGCAGGAACCCTCAAGGAGCTCAGTTACCCCCGGTGAGTAAAAGAGGCTTCAGCACACACATACACACACACACACACACACACACACACACACACACACACACACACACACACACAAGGGAGCCTTGCATTTCTCGAATGAAATTCAGTCCTGATCTCGGAGACAGATTAGATGTATTTCCCGTTTGATTCTGCAGCTGAATTAATAGATATCTTAGCTTTCTTTATATAAAGAACGTCTAGAAGGGCTATATTACTGTGGCTGACCCAGGTTAAAAGCATAAAGCTGCAAAACAACTGCAGCCGCGGCTACCGCGCTGGACACCAGGGGCCAGTGGATGAAAGACACTTTGTAGGGGTGCGATTTGTTCTGTCCCACAGCTACCCCCCCCCCCCCCAAACACACACACACACACACACACACACACACACACACACACATAGACCCCCCTCCCACCCCGCTAATCAAGCAGACCCTAATTTGAGTTCCAAGTCCAGCCCGGGGAAGAGAAGGCAGCTTGTTACTTTGAAGAGTCCCAAGTGAATAACAGAGATAAAAGATGCAGGCACACACAAAAAAGGGAGAAGGGAGGAGAAAAAGAAAAAAGAATCACAAGGCGCCCTATTCTCTGCCCCGTCTTTGCTTTGGACAGCTGAACCATTATGACTAAATCTGAATGACTTTTTTCCCCTTCCCTGCTCCTTTCTTTCTCGGGAAAAAAAAAGGGAAAAGAGAAACGCCAGAGCACTGGAATTCCTTTGTCTCCCCATCAGTTGGCTATTGTGAATCCTCACATATGCTGCGGGCCCATCATAAGTCAATTAAGAGCGCTCTAAAAGCAGGGATTGTGTCGGGGCCGCAGCCCCACGCACACGGCACATAGCTGACATGCCAGACATGCTGCAGGAGGAGCCAGTTACATGCTCCTCACCATGGGAAAGGTATATGCCCACACACCCACACACACTTGTAGACAAACATTATCACACACTGTCCTTCACACACACACTCTCTCACACACAAATACTCTAACATGCAAACACACGCACATATACAATACTCTCACAGTCACACAGCCCAAAACTCAGAGAAGTTCACATGATGATTTTCAACCTGCAGACTTTTCACAACAATGCACACACACGATTTATGGCACTCATATGCTCTCCACGGTGAGCTGTCCCTTTTGTATAAACCCTTCTCAGAGGCAACACAAAGAGCCAGTTTACTCAGTGTTAAACTGCAGTCAGTGACCATCACAACATCCTGCTGTATTCAAATCTATATTCAAAGCTAGAAACTTTGTGTGAAGTACAACTGAATTTACATTTAGCATTTACTGAAGCACACTTAACATGTATAGCTAATATGGAGAATCTTAGTATGAGAGTGGATAATCTACTTTCATACATGTGTACATTTAAACATATTCTTTATGTAGTTTGAGACAGAAAAAAAAAAAATTGTTTAAATTATGGAATTAGGAATGTGTGTATGTGTGTGTCTCTCATCTCTTCCATGCACATTCATATACTCACCCACTGAAGTGTGGGCCAGCCATTTTGAGATATGATCTAGACAATACGAACAACATCTGTTTCACCTGGCCTTCTGCCTCCGGCATAATCTAAACCTCTCTAATCCCTCCAATAGAAACACTACTAACAAGCTGGAGCAAGGATTCACTATCTCATGTCCATGCACAGCAGCCAAGGCCATCAATTCTCCCAACATGAAAATGGATGGGATTTAATACCATCCAGCTAAACTCTCTTTTTTGGCCCACTGAATGACCACAAAAGATAACTCTGCATTTTAAGCACTTTAGATCAATTAGCTCTGTTTGCTTATGTTAATACCGCACCATCAAATAGCTGCATTATGTATCCGGTGTGTATGTGTGTGTGTGCGTGTGTGTGTGTGTGTGTGTGTGTGTGTGTGTGTGAGAGAGAGAGTAGGTGTAATGGGATGCTGGGAGCAAATGGACTCCATTCCATAAATATCCTGCTCATGACCATTTCAACACATGTTGTGTCTCACACAAAAGAATAGCGTGTATATACATATACAGTATATTTAAACATTAATTCTTTGCTTAAAAATATCTGCCTAACACTGTTGTAAAAGTGGCTATTGGCTATTAAGCTACATTTCATTTTTCATATTTCTGAAGTTCATAGGGCACATGAATGCAGGATTTAAGAGAGTGGGTTGCGCATCATCCAAGGCCATCCTAATCACATTACACTCTGAATGGCAGACTCCAACCATACCAGTTTGAAAGAGAGACAGCTTCATTGTAAAACATTATTTCAGGGCAAATAATAACAAACCTTGACAGTAAACAGATTAAATATCTTTCTGTTTAAAGATTTGTTTGCCAGCTTCAGGTTAGTTGCATCTGATAATCTAGTGATGTCAACAGGACATCTAAACAGGCTAATTAATATCATAAGAGATACAATGTTCTTCGCACCCAACCAAACACTAGATCTCAGCGAAACAGAACAGGAAACACCAGGCAGAGGCTGGACCTGGCCAAGCCGAACTCACAAACCTTTCCACAAGGAGATATTCAATCTGTTTCATATCAAGCCTTGTTATTGTTTGCCCAAAAATAATTTATTTGCAATAAAGCCATCCCTCTTTCAAACTGGAATGGTTGGAGGCTGGCATTGAGACTATAATGTGTTTAAGATGGCCTTGGATGATGCGCGTGACACTCTCTTAAATCCTGCATTCATCTCTAGTGGCATGCACAGCAACACCTTGACCTCTTCCTGTTTGCACGGAGGGGGGTGAGGGGAGGTGGGGGGCATTTGGCGTCAAACCTCCAACACTGGCCAACATTCAAGGTCTGATTCAAAGCAGAGCAACCTCTGCAAAACAAGGGGCAGTGTATCAAGAGATACAGCAGAGAGAGAAAGAGAGGGAGAGAAAGAAAAGGGAAGAGAGAAAGAGAAAGAGTGAGAAAGAGAGATAAAGAGAAAGGGAGAGAGAGAGAGATAGTGAGAGTTTCCCCCCTGTGTCCTGAGGAACCCCTGTGACTGTGACTATATTCTTTGGAATACAACGCCCTGCGTGCATTGGGAATGTAAGGTTTGGGTGCTGATCGCTAGGCTGGTGGTTGTTGGGTCTGCATGTCCAGGCACTGAGACTCTGCCCCTGGTTGCTGGCCCTCTCTGGGCCTGGCCCTCCCTCCCCTTGCCCTCCCCCTGGGGCGGTGTGGAGTGGGGCTGGTGGAGCCCAGTGCCGGCTGTAGGGGGAAATCCAGCGTGACATGTAGCAAAGCAGCCCAGCCCAGGCTGTGCCAGTGCTTAAGCGGCATTACACGCCCGCAAGGGTGCCATTTCGCCCCGCGGCCCCGGCGAAAGATAAGCATTTCAGTTGGCCTCCAAACGCTGCTCTTCGTTTGCCAAATGTAATAAAAATGCCGCTGCTCGTCTCCACTGCATTTTCTATGGCTATTGTCATATTGTCCCGCCCACACAAAAGGTCTGAAGTACCCACTTATTTTCAATTTGTTGAAAAGAAATCATGTGTCATCATGTGTGTTTGAGTAGTGTGTTTGGGTATGAGAGAGAGAGAGAGAGAGAGAGAGAGAGAGGAGAGAGAGCGAGAGAGAGAGATAGAGAGAGAGGGAAAGAAACAGTGTTTTTGTATGCAACCACCAAATTTTGTATGCCCCCCGTCTCCTACCTAGTGGTGGAGTGCTGAGCAGGGGCACACACACACACACACACACACACACACACACACACACACACACACACACACACATTCCTGTTTAACACACTCTTATTTGCTCCTGGGCTTTCAGCAACACCCCATCAGGAGCGAGAGCGAGAGAGAGAGAGGGCGCGGGCGCAAGCACACAAGAAAACAAGGTGTGCCTTTCTGCTGCCCAATGCCACAAGCTAAATTCCTCAATTCATTAGGGGGGCTGAAACAGAGCAACAACTCTCCCCCTCTCATTCATCTTGCAAATGTGCTCCGAAGAATAATAATTTACTGTAGCTCGTATTTCACCTGAACGGACGCATGGGGCAAACAGTTGACTATTGAGACGCGGGGGAGAAAAATGCAAACTGCCGCACTTCTCCTGTGTGGGTGGGGGAGCACGGGGGGTGGAAGGTGTAGTTCAGATGGGCTGACAAGCCCTCATGCTTACATTCTCTCTCTCCTCTCCGCTGAAGAACAATGTCTGCAAGTCTGATCTGACCTGGGTACAGGCTGGCTGTGGAACAGCCCCAATTGTCCTAATTTGGCCTGAACTGATCTGGAGTCAGCTCTGTTCTGAGGAAGCTCGCCCACCCACTTCATGCGCTCTTGAACAGTGAGAAGGGGTGTGCTGCAGATCAAATCAATCAGTGACCCGAGGAGGAAATTCATTTCTGCTCCTTGCTTTCGATTTCTCTTCAGTAAATTAGGGGAAATATTTCTGCAATGCATTCCCGACAATTGGTTGTAATTGTGTGGACTGTATTAAATAAAAAAGAAAAGTGGTACAAATGTCTCATGATTGGGCTACTTCTTGATTTGTTTTTTCATCAAAGATGTGGTATGTTGAGTTGTGGTCTTCAGGGGTTATCAAGGACAGCTTTCAAAAAAGAAAACACTGATTTTAAAAGGGCACCTCCATATTTGAATAAGATTGCAGCACACATTGTGTGTGTGTGAATACACACACACACACACACACACACACGCACATACACACAAATATGTTCATGGTTATATGTGTGTTTACAGATATGGTGTCATATATCTCCATAGGAGCTCAAACACCACTTGGTAGGAGCCATTAGGAATAAAGCTGAATGCTAAATTGAATAATCGTGTTTTCAAGTAAGTCCAGCTGCTCGAACAATTGGTGCTCTGTCTGCACGCACAGTCCCCCCTCTGTCCAGACGGAAAAGCAAGGCCAGGTACGACCAGCCTCAAATCAGTCTCAGCTGCGGCTCTCGCTGGCCATGCGCTCCTCTTAAGAAGCTTCCACTTATCAGGCTTCCACAGGACCTCCAGCACCAAAGCCCAGACAGCAGCCTCAAATTGATTAGGGGGAGCCTGACTTTCTTAGGGGCCAAGGAGCTGTGGTGGCCATTTTTTACGCACACACACACACACACACACACACACACAAAAAAAGGGAAAAAAATAGCATTGCACAATGGCCAGCTTTCTTTGTCGCCCATTTTTATGTTGGTCCTGAGGGGGAAGCCTTAATGGACTCTAGCTTGTGTTTATATTAAGCCACTGCCTTTTCCTCTTCTCTTCTGAGTTGTGTAAACTTTTTTTTTTTTATCTTTGGACTTTGAGCACTGCCCTGGGCTGAACACTCACATTCAGTGTTATAGTATAAATATATGTCTCACTGCTTGACCAATATGGAGTGCATTTTCATATGGAAATCTCAAACTCTTTGAATGTAATGGCTATTGTTTCATTGTATGTATTAAAAAGCAATACAGCATGCAAGGCTTGGGGATTTGTGATAACTATGAATATATGTATGCATACAGTATACCCTCATTATGTTTCCTGTCAGTGTATCTCACCTGTGCATGTAATCCTGCCTGCATTGTACAAGCGTCTCTCTCCCTCTCCCTCTCTCTCTCTCTCTCTCTCTCTCTCTCTCTCTCTCTCTCTCTCTCTCTCTCTCTCTCTCTCTCTCTCCCTCTCTCTCTCTCGGCCTGCAGTGGGCCTGTGTCTGCAGCTCTGTGGCTTGGACTGGGTCCAGGCAGCGGGCCTTTCCTGCTCTGTGGTTTTGTTCGTTGCCCGCCCCGCCGTTCCTCCTGATTGACAGCTAAGCTCAGGTATGAAAACAAACAGTTACCTCTCACACTGGCGGCTGGAAAGCAATCTGCCTCTGATTCCGCTGCGTTGATGCTTCTCGTCTGCTTTCTATTCCACCACGGTAACCAAAACTGTGAGCAATTTCTTGTTTAATGCCTTGACCTAATCAATTCAGATCTACTGTGAATTTTAATAGCCGGAAAATAAAACATAATAAAGGGACTACAACTATGTAAATTCTGAATGAACATGATTACAAACTGTAAATACTTTCCAAACCAACTGGATCACCACAACATCAGCGTCTCCCTGAACAAAAGCAGTGGCTTAACGCTCCATTTTGTGTTTCGGGATTTGTTTTGTTTTGTTGTTTAGCTGTTATTCCAGTCCCCCTGTAAGCGGTTATGAAGCCAGGACAAGTTTGAACACAAACGCGAGTCAAAGAATGCGCCTGTCAGGGCTGCAGGTGAAACAACAGTGGCAGCTCAGCCCAGCCCCATTGTTCTTTAGCTCCAGAGGGGATCATGCAGGTTGACTGGATCTACCCCCCACCCAAGCCACACACACTCCTACACACCCCACCCCCACCCGGCTCTTGACACGGCACACATACAGTGCGGATGCCTCAGCAGGTTCACGGGGTGAGAAATGTTTAAAGCAGTTTAGCACAGAATGTGACTGCAGAGGAGATCAAAAAAAAAAATCCTGGGCTCAGATCCACCACTTAGTTGAAAGACATTTTTTCCAAATAAAAGATGCGCCTTCAGCTATTTGGCTCAAAAACGTACCCGAGATTCAAAGTTATTTACTCTTTACACGCTCATCAAAAGGAGTCATCTTTAACAATAGTCCACAGCAAAAACAACAAACATAGTTCTATGTAAATTGCACAATGTCACTGGCTCAGAATTCAAAACAAGCCAGAAGGAAACAAGAGAGACACAGAGGACAGGGTTGCAAGACAGTCGGTAGCTTTTTATCTGCATGTCAGTCTTTATCTCCCACTCTACAGCACTAATTTGAACGTACATGTATGCTTAGCCTTTCTATTGATTTTAACCTAACAATTAATGCAGACCCGTAACACTTTAGATCTTAATCATAAGGTGTTTTCTGTTTGGTGCCTTTGTTTGTGCTTTAATTAAGGAGACCTTGTGCATCTCCAACCCTGGGTTTCCTTTATAATTGCCTGTATTTACATGAGGCTGACTTCAAACACGGAGAGAGACATTTGTAAGGGGGAGCACAAAGCAGGCCTTTGAAATGTCTACAGTCAAATGAAATGGCACACTAATTAAAAACCTTAGGCTGCCGATGCGATATGAAAAGCATTTCTGGTTGCGAGTCAGCTGCAGATTCAGGTCTCTGTGTGTGAGTGTGTGTGGGAAATCAAGAAAGCACAGTGGGCATTATCAGTCCTCCTACCTGGTTGCTATGACCTCACCCTTTCAATCAATCACAGGTTAAAAATGTCCTGTAATTCAAATAGATCTGCTTTCAAAAGGCTAAATCATTTTGAACATTTTATCCACAGCACTTTGATCTACAGTGGCTTATACTTGGGCAGGTACAATGAATCTAGTTTACCAAGGCACTGCATGATTTACATTGGGGTTCATTAAGGTTATTAAGGTTATTAGAATGTACGACTGTATCCCCCTCCCTCCCTCACCATATACAGAGTAAATCAATCCAATAATTAAAAGCAAGGGCATCTGTTTATAATTCTAAATTGCGCAAGATGATGGAATGTGATAAGCAGGGGACTCATATTACATCGAGAGAAAAAAAGTCAAAGATAATATAGAACCGGTTCTGAATATTTTGATATTTGTTAGCTAGTGCTATGTGCGGTAAACAAATAGAGTTACATGAGATATTCACTGGAACCGAACTGAGGTAATTCCAGGATGATTCAAATATCAGAGCAGAAATGGAGTGAGCTGGTGCTAAGGCACGCGGGAATGGGTGTGGAGAGTGACCTGAGAGAGAGAGAGAGAGAGAGAGAGAGAGAGAGAGAGAGAGAGAGAGAGAGAGAGAGAGATACTGAGGGAGGAGAGCAGGGCTGGAGCCAGAGCGAAGCCTGTGTTATCAGAGCCATGGTACTGTGCCTTGCTCTGCTACATAAACACCTTCCCTGTAACAGTCTGTGCTAAGAACTACATCAGAGACAGAGAGAGAAAGACAGAGAGAGAGAGAGAGTGAAAAAATAAAAAGCAGAGCCAAACCCAAGCCCACCTTCTCTGTGAATAAACACATTTCTTTTTTTTCTTGTTCTTTTTTGGATGAAATGTGTGGATGGTGTTTGCCCTGTGTGAGTTTGTAGTGGTGTTGCTGGGTGTCAGGGCGAGGT